>NC_089207.1:597605-618387 GCF_963930695.1 Labrus bergylta | reverse complement strand
AAACAATGGCGGTGGTCATATACTTAACTTCCAGCTAAGCTCACATTACGTTTCAGCGTTGCTCAAGCACAGCACAGCGGGAGCTCCACACACACACACAGCGCTGTTCTCAACCGCTGGATCAGCTGATCCCGCCTCTCCTCTGTAACGCCTCTGAAGACGGGACAGAGGAGGGGTCACTTCATTCCCACATACCGCCTCCATGACTTCCAGATTGAAGTTGAAACGTCACAGGGGTGTATATCACGGTTTGAAACGGCGGTCTGAACAGAACTAATGTAATAAGCCACGCCCCTTACTATGCATAAAGTATGATCTTCAGCGTTAACAACATCAGAATGGATGGGTTGAATAAAAAATCATCCGCCTTGTACAGTTACAGAAACGCGCTGAAGACACCAACATCTATTTTTATAACAGATGTAAAAACTAGCATTTAAATATGAAGAGCAACCTCTAGTGGACACTCTCAGAACTGCAGTTTCTTGCACTCGCACATTGGGTTAACTTTTCATCGTCCGCTTCATATTTTCTAACAATCGATTGGTGAGAACTTCAGCTGACAAAATCCTGAACCTTTATTTAGAGAAGAATAAAAAGGAAGTGCGACCTCGTCTGTGATTGTAAAAACAGTAAAAACTTCTGCTGGTGGGAGTGAACAAAAAGGTTTTCTATCAGTTGAGCTGAACTTTAATTTAAAAAAGACTGAAGACATGAATCCAAACATTCTGTAATTGTGCTAAATATACATAAACAATAAAACATGTCTTCACTCGTCAACACAGATACTGAAATAAATAGGTTGCATAAGAAGCAGCAAACGTGGACCTCATACACTGAATGTTTGGCAGCCCCCCCCCCCGGCTCGTTGTATAACAGGTGGCTCACCAGCAAGTGGGTTTGAAATGTTTGTGCATTGTGATACAGACACACAGCTACTGTTCTGTTATTGATTCAACAACATTCTTACTTTCTCTTTAACACTTTCCTGATAGAAACTTGCTTCAATAGATGTTACATTTAAATGCAGAGGAAAGCATTGTGAACTGCAGACTGCTGCAGGACGACTGGATCAGCAGCACTCTGATTTTAAGGAAGTTTATTCATATCTAACTGAGAGCAAAGAGGCTGTATGGTCACATATCCTCGTCCTCTTCAGTGTAAATAAGTCTCAGAGCTCCTCTTCAACATGTGTGTGAAGTCTCTTGTTCTAAATCCACTCTGATCCTGTATTTGATCATGTCTATAAACCCCTCTATTTCAGCCCTGCTCAGAACAGGCTGTTTCTGTGTCTGTACCTTTAAATATGTAAATGAGCTGTGTCTGACCACGCCCCCTCTCTGGAAGGGCTTGGGTGTCTCAGTCTTTCTCGCTCCATGTCCTATTGTTTACGGTGAGAAGGCAGACTCAGAAGGCAGAACAAACACCTAGCTGTGGGAGTGTCACCCACCTGGGGGAGAGGCTACTGCCCTTTGTGATGTCATGAAGGGAAAATCTCCAAACGGCCTGTTTGAGCACCTTCCTGTAAAGTGAAGTTTGGACATGAAGTTAAGCACAGAAACAGGAAGTGGTTATGGATCCCAAAGTAAGGTCAAACAGCTCAAAGGAACGGTCACAAAGGTCAATGTGTGATGTCATAAGGTCAATGTGTGATGTCATCAGGTGGATATTACTGTCTGAGAGTTTGTTAAAGTGAAATGAGACATTCAAAGATGCAGCAGTGTTCTTCTTTTACATCACTGAGACTACAGGGAGACACTGAGGACCACTATCTACGGAGAGCCTGAAGGGACAAAATAGAAGAAATTCATTCATTCATTTCAGACCTTAATCGCATCGTGTCTTAGACGTTCATGCTGACAGCAAGAATCAAAACATAAGCAGACAGAGTTTCAAATGTAGATCTTCGGTGGGTTCGTCACAACTTCTAAATCCTTCGATACGTTTCTCTATTGTTGACAAAAAGACTGAAATGAGATGTGTGCAGCTTTAAGGCTTCAGCGGTCCTACTGTGGGCCACGTTCAGGTTTCACAGGACCATTACATGTCAGACTATTTATGGACACACTGAACGACTCGACTACACCTTTGTCTGCTTTGAGCTGCGAGTCTGCTTCAAGTCTTTAACCCGAAATCTGATGTTTAAAAAGAAACTGAGATTCAAGAGTTTCAGATGTGGTGCTAATCTTTGAGCTATAATTGAATGCTAGTTATTTCCAACAGAACATCAGAGTTCTGCAGAAAAACAACAAACATCCTGTGCAGACTGAAAGCCTTAAACACCACACTGGGAACAACACATCACGGAGGTCACTTCAATTTATTTGTGGATGCCTGCTGGTTAATCTATGCATTAATGAACAGCTTTGCTCATCAGAGGAGAAACTTCAGGTTTGAAATAAAGCTGCAGCTGAGTTCAGTTTACAAAGTTGTAAATATGCTGTGTTGTGATTAAACCATTATGCACACATCCCAAAGGGCCTTTGGCAGCTGCTTAAGCTCAGATATAAATAGTTTACAACTGCTTGGAGAGTCCTGACACACATTCAGCATTCCACGGCCTGGTTTCTGCGTGTTCGCTCCGACTGCGTTTGTAGAAATTCTGTCCACAGCACAGCGTGCGTGAGAGCCTTCAGATGCAGACTGCAGGCGCACGGGACAATTCTTAGTTACTGCTCATCCATGTTTCTGTAGAGAATTATGTAACTGCTTTGGAGAGAAAGAAGCACATACATTCACATTCAAAAATGGTGTGATGACTTATATTAATTCTACACAATCAAGGCGGTCCTCATTGGTTTACAGTTTTAAATAATACGTTTGATTGTTTTCAAATGATTCCTGGATCTTCTGATCACATTAAAAACGCCCGGGAGGCTGAACCTGGTGGTTTGGAGAGAGGGAGGGGATGGAAAGGATCCACCAAAGTTCATTAATCTAAAGCTGCTCAGTAACTCAGTAAGGTCATAGGTGTTCATAAAGAGCTGGGTCTTTAGCTTTTTCTTAAAGGTGCAAAGGGACTCTGCAGGTCACCCTCTACTGTGAACGCTCTCTGCTTGTTAAAAACAGTTGAAAAAAGATACCTGCGATAAAAAAAAAAGCTTGATGGACACGCGGCCTAAGGTCCGGAAGTTTTAATGCAGTTTTAATCGTCTATATGCCGATGACATTATGAATTGTTTCAGTCCTCAGTTCGTCTGTGATTGCATTCTGTTGAATGTTTCTCCCCTCATGTTGAGAATTTCATGAAAATCATGGTGTTCTTTTCTGTCTTTTTTGACCCCAGGAAGATTAGTTGTTACTATGGTAACAAGAAATAAGGCGGATCCACTGTAAATAAATTCTCATAACTGGAAAAAAAAAAGAAACTAATCAAACATTGACAAAAACTGGTTAATGAAACATTATTTAAATAAAAAATAAATGCAAATCACTCATCACAACGTGTACACCAAATAACTTTTATTTTGAAAGGTCATCCTGAGCGTTTCCAACAGCCCTTAAACACGGAGGTTAGATCATTTTCAAGTTAGTAAAAAAAATGCATCATTTCAACATTCTTATAATATTTCTGTTTTGTTAAATACAAATTCAAACCCAGTGTTTTTATTATTTAACTTTTTATATAGCAACTCTAAACAGCAGCAAACAAAGATGGCGGCGTGGATGTAAAGTGGAGCAGGATGAACCTCTGCCAATGAGAACATGGAGGATGCTACTCAAAGTTTTTTAAGGTCATATTTAAGTTGATTTTAGAAAATAGAGATACAGCTTAAAGGAGCAGTATGTAACTCTGAATTCTAAACATCATAGAGAGCTGTCTCCCCCCCTCCTCCTCTCTAGAGTGGATGCTCACTCAGGTCACCATGTGGTGGACTCTGAAGCTTCAGTGTTTATCCAGCTCTGCATGGGTCTGTAAACCTTTCTACTGGGGCAGGGCGTGCGCCACACTGTGTTAATGACTGAACATGGTGTGCACGGATTATGTGGATGTTATAGTTGGAGGTGAGGGTGTTTTTGCTTTCTGGACGCCGAGAACTGAACTGATTAGTTTTATATTCAAAATGAGCGCTGCCTGTGCAAGAAGAGCCGTCTGTGCACACACGCCTTTAAGTGTTTTACCCGAGTAGCGGTAAAGAAAATGTGCATCAAGTTTTCATCCAACAGCTGCACCTTTCTAACTCTCCGCAGGCCACGCCCCTCAGTTTGTGATCATAGATCACACAATCTCTCTATGAGGAAGAACACGCAGCCAACAGGTCGGATAAACTCAAAGATTCAAACGTTAGTGTTTGTAAAGAAAACAGAAAGCCGTTTTAAAGTGAGGCGATATAACAAATCTACTTTATTTGATTCACCTGAGGGAACCCTCCCAAAGGGATTCATAAAGTCTCTATCTACCTTCTCTGTCTGCTAACGCGCTCGTCAAAGTGGGATCAGGGATCGACCACCGAGTGACGTCTGGTCTTCCTTTGCAGCGTCCCTCACTCGTTCACAGACGATTTGAATCATTAAGGCTAAGAATGTGACACAATCCTCCCAACATCACAGCTAACAGTCTAATATGACGAGGAGGAATCACAGTGTCGTTATCTTTCACCTCGTCATTCTGTCGACTCGGGCCGGGTCGGCGTGCGTGCGTTGTATGGAAACGAATTGCATTCACACGAGAAAACACAAATCTGCAGTTTTTCTGATGAACGAGGTAATTATCTCGGAGTTACGAGTTATGAGAGGCGTGTGTTTCTCTGCACAGCATCAGTGTTTCAGTTGCACTCAGCGGCGATCGGGCTGAAAAGCAGCTCAAAAATCAGGTCTGAATAATCCTGAAGTCATAGAGCGTAGTCCGGTGTGAATTCAAGTTTTCATAAAACAATTGAAGCGTTTTGTAAATATCATAGCGATGAATCCCTTTTCTTTCCTTGAGGGTCCTAAAGGGGGCGGCTCAGCTCAAGACACGTAGGGGGCGCTGCAACGACAAAAGGCTGGGAACGTCTTCACTAGAGGAAGAACGTGTTCAGCCAAACTTCTGAAATGTATTCTGTAGCCACAAAAGCACCGTGTTTCTCTTATAGGGTCTGACTAAGACACTTTATTAAATGCTCTGACTCCTGAACACGTTAAAGAGCGGAGTGGTCTGAGGCGTGCAGCTTGGGCAGCTAGCATCGGGCTGATAGCATCGGGCTGATTCTTTGAGGCAAAGTGCGGGTAACAGTGAGGTGAGTTAGTGAGAGCTTCTGCACAGGGTTCTAGTATAATCTGTACTGAACTTCTGAATGACTGATACGGATCGTAAACACATTTAATGTTTGATTCCCGTCATGTTAACGTCATGAAGGTTAAGACTTCAATGCCATCAAACGGACCACTTAATGCCTCGTCTCGCTCTGGAGGATTTTAAAAGTCAGAGCTACAAAAACACAAGTTAAAGTCGACATGTGTGGCAGGTGTGAAGCTCGCTGTGATGCGTTTCAAGTCTCTGCAGGAACATTTATGGTCACTCACTGGATGCTCAGAGCGACGGACACACGGTCCGGTGGGATTCTCTCTGCGTTGGATTTTCTCTGATGTTTCAGTAACTTGAGGCTAACGCCGCCATCACGGGACTACTTTGTGGATGTTAGCTTAATAATAATGAAAATATGAAAATCCATTTCTGCAGAAATCCAACAAGTACAAAGTGTTAAAGGCCATACCAGTTCTGTTGAAGATCTAAATCCGCCCTCTGTTAGTTAAGACCGGGCATCCAGCTGAAAATTAGAAAATGTCCGCTCTGCAGTAGAGTGTGTAAGACGTTTAGTAACGAGGATTTATCACCGGGGCTCAGAGCGAGGCGAACTGGTGAGGCAGCAGGCTCTGGCTGAGGCTCAGGCCCGGCTGAGGGCTTGTGCAGGTGCTGCTGGTCACACTCGATCCAGGACTCGGTGAAACCGGCAGACTTGAGACTGAAGCGACCTCCCCATCTGAACCGTCGTCATGATGGGGGCGACGCTGATGGCTGACCACGACCCTGCAGGACCAGATGGAGCGGGAGATGATGGTTTAGTTTACTCTGAAGTGTTCAAACATTCTTTATATTTCTGTTTTCATCTAATAGTTTTGTCATTTATCCTCAAATAGAATGAGTCTGGTCTTTTATGGGCTGATAACATTTGACCAAGTCAGGATTTAGTTCTCCTCAAACAGAACAGAGAGAAATTCAGAGCAGTATGTAACTCTGACACCTAGTGTTTAAAATGGGTACTGCAGTCTAAAACATTGGAGAGAGCTCTTCAAGGGACCGTTAACCTGGATGAGTTTATCTCAAGGTGTGCCTGTACCTGGGTCTGGATGGACTGACGAGCTCATGTCTTTGTGGTTCAAACCTGGAGATGTAGCTACTCTTGGACCACTGGGGAACAAAACCAGAGAGAAGGAACATGATGAGTGCATGATTCAAACAAGCTCAATCCATATTTTATAGAAGTGTTGCTGTCGTTCCTCACCATGTGAGCCGGGTCGTTGGTTCCCAGGTGGACTCCTTTGTGACACAGTGTGCTCAGCTGACTGATCCCTGCACAGACGACACAAAACCAAAACACTGAAATCAAGAATCGTGTGTGTGTGTGTGTGCTTTCTGTGACATTACATTTTGAATCAAGTTTTAAAGTCTCTGTTTCCCCTAAATCATGAACAAAGATACAAACATCAACACTCCGTCTTAAATCAAGGATCGAACAAATGTTTCAAGATAAAAGTTCTCGGGAGGCCCGTGTGTGGAGGAACCTGAGATAAAGATCTTTGTCACTGTTTTGATAATCTACTTAAGTTCCTTAAAGAGTAACTAAACCCTCAGACCTTTCAGCTGTACACCTCTGGACGAGGGTATAAATAACTGAGCTAAACTTACTAATCAGTTTATGTGTGTGTTGAATAGATTGTACGATGTTGCAGCAGATGGTGACTCCATGAAGGAGTGTGTGGGCGTGTCTGAGTTCTGCAGGTTTGAACTTCAGGTCCAGTAACTGTGGATGAAAGTGACACACACCTTTGGTCCTGTCGTTCCAGTGCTTCTGCTCCCACTGGTCCAGCAGGATGTTGAGGTATCTCTGATACTCGAAGAAGCGAAGGTAGCGGGACGACGACCGCGAGGGAAAAATCCGCTCAAACTCTCCAAGTCGAGTCAGCTCGTCCTCGCTTTCTGCCAGCACGCGGACGTCATCCGGAGTCAGGACGTCCAACACCGAAGAGAGGAAGTCCTGACCGAGAAGGATGAGAGGTTGACTTTGAACAAGAAGATCCAAAAACTGACAAAATAGATTTTTGTCTTTTATGTTATGCAACTCTGGGTTAGCACATACCTTCAGCTCTGTGTGTGTGTGTGTGTGTGTGTGTGTGTGTGTGTGTGTGTGTTCATTTACCTGGTCAGCAAAGCGTTGTGTGAGGTAAAAGGCACGTTTGACCTTCTCATCAGCTGACAGATCTAGCCTGGTCTTCTCCCTGCTCCCCCCACACAGACTACACACACACATGCACACACACACACACACACAGGTGTTTATTTAACAAAACGATCTGTTTGAGGGGCTGCAGATCGGGTTGAACATCGTTCAAACTTGATCTTAATTAATGACCTAGTTAGAGTTATAATAGTACAGGACGCACTTATCATACCTATTGTTTAATCTAAAAAGTTGGCTGCGTCCTTTATAGCAATATAAAATGCTGAGAAACGCAGCTTCAATACAGAGTGCAGCGACCACCATCACACCCTGCACGTCACCTGACATGTTGTTGCAATCTGTGGGGATACATAGTGACGCAGACCAGGCTGTAAAGCTTGTGGATGCTGCACTGATTAAAAGAATCCTCAATTAAATTCTGAGTGACCAGCGGAGGTGGGCAGAGACTCACTGGCTGTTGTTACTTCAGAACTTCTCTCTTTAGACTGAGAGCTGGAGTGCAAACGCCACATGGTGAAAACAGACAGAACTAAAAGAGCGTCAGACGTCAACTGTCCATCGTAGATTTGATTGATCACAGTGGTTTAAACCTTTTTTTCCCTGACTGACCCCAAAACACAGACTGCATCTTATCTCCCCGTGCGACTTATATTCCAGATTTTACGGTAATTGTTTTTATTATTATATTTGAACTGTTCTCATCGCAGTCACATGACCCCTGGTTTAAGCTGCATGGTCTTATTGGTCGCCTACAGGCTGTAATGCCTCCTCCCTACCTGCTGGTGGAGCTGGAGGCGCTGCTGCAGGGGGCGACCACATCGTCTTTATCTGGAATCCTGAAACCAGCCAGGTTCAGGAGGTCTCGGACCATCTGACCTTTGACGGCAACATCCAGCGCCGTGTTGGAATGGAGGCTGCAGCAAAAACACGGCGGTTAAAAATCTGTCTTCTTCTGTGTAGACGTGTGTGTGTGTGTGTGTGTGTGTAAACGTGTGTGTGTGTGTAAACATGTGTGTGTGTGTGTGTGTGTGTGTGTGTAAACATGTGTGTGTGTGTGTATGTGTGTGTATGTGTGTGTGTGTGTGTTACCTTGGTGATATGTTGACCTCTAGGATCCAGGGTTTCAGGTTCTCATCGAGCATGATGTCGAAGCCGAACAGCTCGTGGCAGCTGTACGGCGTCCGGAGGTGCATCTTCAGCAGACTGTTGACGTACGGCTCTGACCTGAGGTCACACACAGAAAACAAAACGTTTCATTCTCCTTCAAGAAAAACAGATTCCTCTGAAATGAGTCATCGTTTCATCTCAGAGGGATTATTGTCTCTGCAGAGGAAGACTTCCTGTACAGACTAAATTCATTAAATAACGGGCGAACTGAAGCGTTCGTTCCTCACTGAAGACACCAACAGACATTTTCACACACAGAGTTAGTGCGGTTTGTTTGTGTTGGTGTGAAAGCTGTCAATCAAACCCTGATCCAGACCAGAGCAAACGATCTAGATGTGTAAAAACACCCTAAAGTTCAAGTAGGGGCAAAAAACCCACAATCCCAAAATAACTTAATGTCCTCGTCTCTGGGACATTCAATTATATTTTATATATTTGAAGTAATTGCGTTGATCAGGGATGTGACCGGCAAAGAATGTAAAAGCAGAAACATTCATCATCACAGCGACTGCTCTGAGGTTATGACACCGATGAAGGACAGAAGAGGAAACTTACGCGATAATGGTTTTGATGACGATGTCTTTGATCTTCTCCCAGATCAGCGTGGTGTTGACTCCTTTAGCACCAAGAAACTGCCACAAGGCCTTCAAAGCCCTGAACACACAAACACACATTAAGGAGATCAGATGGGGATCAGAGCTTCAACACATTTAAAAAAGGGAAGTGCTGAGTGGTCAGAAACATCTCTGCTTTACTTGAACCTATACATGTCTGTTTACTAGTTTGTTCTTCCTCTCCACCTCAAATATTCTGCACAAACATCTTCCTTCTTTTACCATTTGTGTCCCTGGCAGGCTTTGTCGTCGCTGTTGGCCTGGTATTCAGAGTTCTTCTTGTTGACGCTATAGTTGGTCAGGTGCATGAACTTGTTACTCAAAGTCTTCATGGAAGACGAATACCTGAAGAGAAGAGACGAGTAGAAACTTTAACATCAGTTCAGAAACATTTTTGATGTCACAGTGTTTCCAACTGGACTCCCTCGAAAACAAGATGGATAGCCCATCCATCAAGACAGAATATCTCACAATAATTAAAGACAGAGTCAGCAGCTTGTTCCTTCAAAATAAAATACAGACTTCTCCTTCAAAATAAAACAGACTTCTCCTAAAGTGAAGCTGCTCCATTGTCCCTTCTGGGCCTCCGTACATGTGTGGTGGTGACTGTGTCTGCAGAGACTCTGTCCTCTCACTGGATTTTACTGTTCTGATATGTGACGGTTGACTCAGGACGTTTGTGGGCGGAGCTGGTGTGTTTCCTCCAGCCAATGACAGCGCAGCAGGTGAGTTTAGGGAGTGGATACAATTCAGTGATTGGACGCCATTCAAAGCGGTGAATATGACGGACTTTTCCACTTCTGGGGGGGATGAGCCAAGGAGGAGGGGCCCAGTCTACTGACTCCATCTTTAAAACGATCTGATTACTTTACAGGTATACCCGAGTCACTTTGGGAACATCCTGTGTTAAGTGTGCATTATCTAACCCAGTGTTTCTTTGTTTCTTGGTCTTTTTGTTTTTTTTTATTGTGCAGGGTGAGGTTGAAACTGACTTGCAGCTGGCGAATCGAACGAGTCCGTCAGAGAAGATGTAAATCTTGAGCGGGTCGTACGATGTCACATAGACGTAGATCCGCAGGTCAAACTTGTTTCCGCTGATGAGGTAGGGCTTGTGAAGATACCTGCAGAACAACACGGGGAGAATAATGTTTCACGCTCTCCTGAGGATGATCAAAGCAGTCTGTGTCGGGGCCTACTTACTTCTGGACCAGCAGGGGTCTCTTGCGGGGCATTTGGCTCCATTTGTGGATGACCTGGATGCCGATTCCTCTGGCTGATGCCGGCTACAGGACGTGAGGAGAAAGAGACGGGGTGAATACATCTGTATTTGTTTCATCGATTACTGACCTTTATTTTCAGACAGATTTATAAATCATCAAACTGAAACGACAAAGACAATAAAGCATACTTCCTGTGTTTTCAGATTCGCCTTCAAAGCTTTTTTTTTTTTTAAACATACCGGTTTGATGATCCACTTCTGCCTGGAGCTGCCGTCGTCCCAGGCTTTGCGGAGCAGCTTGATGTCCTGAGGGAGGATGAAGGTTCGGGGGAAGAAGCTGAACTCCTGTTTGCCAAAGCGAGCCTTCATCTTGGAGAGGTTCCTCCACAGGCGGTCCTTCCTGCCGATCTGAAACGTCCCTGGGAAGTGGTTCAGCTAGGACCGAGGGACAGAGAAACAGTTAACGAGTCCCGCCGTCCTTAAAGTGAAGCATATCTGGGGGTGTGCAGGGTCCGAAATTAACTTTTTGACTCACCGGCCGAGGTGGCAGGTAGATGGAAACATTCACCGGCCAAACATATTTTCTTACCGGCAATAAATAAACAAATTTTGTTTTTGTGTCCCACAAACACATCTGTTACATTGCATTTAATTAAGAAGGTAATATGTTTTGTTTAATCAATAACACATTTAAGTCACAGATTCGATCTTGTCATGAGATCAGGAAATTGGCCTTTTTTTTATTTTCATGCATTATTTGTAGGCAGTAGTTCAGTACTCGCCAAACGGAAAATCTACCCGCATTTGGCGCTTGGCGAGGTGTTAATTTCGGACCCTGGGCGTGTGATTTATTATTCACCTTCTGGTGTTCTCCGAGGACTTTGAAGCCGAGAGACTTCATGTGGTGTCCCCAGCAGCCCAACCAGTCGTGGCTCTCTACGGGAACAACACAGTTTGATGTTTCAGCTCATGCATGTTAAACTAACAGGGACGTTATCTCTCTGAGGTCCAATAAAACGACCGCTGAAGTGCACCTTAACATCTTTGTTTCTGTATTTTTTGGAACACCCGTGAGGACTTACTCTTGGTGGCTTTGAAGTGTGACCTGGCGATGGTGTGTTTCACAACGTTTGGCGTGACGGTGCTGATCTTCCATTTTAACAGTCGTCTTTGTTCTGCAGGAAGAAGCTCCACTGACGAGCAAAGAAACAGAACAGAAGACACATTTCATCAGAAGAAGACCATTGGCGAGATGTGTGCCGGGATGAAGAGGTCATAACTTCAACGCCCTGAACACCGGCTGTAACATCTGAAAGCATCGGATAATGTTACCTATTTTTCACATCGGCGTGCGTGCGCTCACCTTTCTCGTTGGCCGTGCTGAAGTAGAGCGTTGGAGGGATGAAGGGGAACAAACTGGGAACCAGAGCCGGTTTCTCCTCGCGATCATCTTCTGCCTCCAATGACATCGGCTCCTCAACTCTGAGGAAAAGAGAGACTCGTGAAGACGCTCTCCGATACCGACATCATGACAAGTGATATAACAACGCAGGTTAAATCAAAAGGTCAAAGGTCGCTTGTGATGGTCAGATCAGGATTTAAGAAGGAAAAATATTTAAAATGTGATATATATCTTTTATTAAAACTCAAGCATTAAACTACACGGAGTAAGAAAACTTCTTCAAGTCGGGAGACTTTCAAAATAAAAGACAAACACTTATAACATGTCGAGTCCTGTGGACAAAACAAGCACAATGCGGCACAGTCATGGTTTAAACTGGACAGTCTCGATTTCATCATCTTGAAGATTAAATCGTCATTGAAATTAAAACTTGATTAATCGTGTCGGGCAAAACATTTAACAATACAAACGTTGTTTATACTCGAGAGATCATTAAAGGGGCACCCTTAGTCAGTTTGGGATCTCTAACCACTTCCTGTTTCTGAGCTTAACGTCATGTCCTGACCTTCCAGCTACCAGAAGGGTCTTACTTTCTTTCAAAATAAAAGCACACAGCATGAAAAGTACTTTAAGACTAAGACAGGATTTCAAAATAAAAGCCTTTTAAATGTTAATTAACAGGATTTGAAACATGATTAATATCGATTATAATTGTTAATAGTTTGACAGCTGTAGTATGAATTAATCTGTTAGTTGTTCAACCGACATTTGACGACAACAGAGACATCAAAGAGCTAAAAGTCGCTGCTGACAGAAGAGAAATACATTTAAAAAAGGACGCCGTAAGTTCTTTAACGTGAAGTTAGTTACTGAGAGTGAAGACTAAATGGTTTAATTTTGACATTTTTCTCTCCTGATCTTTATTCAAAACAAGAGATCTAACACTTCTTCATATTGATCTTTATTTAAATAAACTATGTTTCCTCAAACGGCTCTCTGCAAAGCCAAGACGACCTCGTGACCTCTAGAGCTGCTGCAAGATGAAATCAGTCCAACAAACGCAGAAACCTCAGAAACTATAAGGAAAAACAGACTTACGTTACAGTCATATATGAAGGGAGAGAGACGGATGAAGTAACGGGGGAAATAATCCTCTCAAATCAAAGACCTCCACCACGGACCGCCAAACGTTGGCATTGCGGGAGTGTTTCACTTTTCATACTGAAGCTATAGCATTCAGGAAGCAACACAAACAAATCAGCTGGTTGAGGGGAAAAAGGTGACAATAGCGTCCCCTATCCAGACGGTTTTAGTAAAGAACCAGCTCCGAGTCTTTGGTGGGGAGTTCGACTGTTTAGACATCACAGTGGAGAACAATGCCATGCACAATGCAGCGGACCTTTCCACCATGCTCTGCTGCTTTCGGCCTCCTGAACAATGCAGGGAGGGACAATGGACAAGAGAAATAAAGAGATCATAGGATCTAATGGATAAATCCGTTTTAGGAAAGTAGGAGGAAAGACCGAGGAAAAGACTGTGCTGTCTGTAAGTCAGTGAAGTTAAGGACATCTAAAGAGCTGTGCTGTTGTTTGAAATAGGAAAAAAACATTTCAACAAGAGTGAGATGATAAAGGTATCTTACTCTCTGATCATTAAGGAAACATGCTATGTTGAAGTGCTGGCTTCTCTGACAACAATGCAGCAGCCAGTATGTCCTCCTTCTAACTTTAGATTCTGCTCCTGAATGCTCTGGATTTATTTGGACCAGAGAAGGTAGGCGCTTTTAAGACACACCCCCACACGGCCGTTTTGGACGCCCCTCGGTTTGTCAGATATGAGAGCAGTTATCAGGTCAACAGGTGTTGCAGCGATGGAAGCGGTCAAGAGAAGTGGTTCAGATAGAAGTGATTGTACCCGACCTAAAAAGCCTCTGCATGTTTCTAATAAGCTCCACGAGCAGAAACGTGCTCAAACTAGGATCAATATTGGAGATGCTTTTGAAAAATGGAGAGAGGTTAGAACACAGAAAGGTTTACAGACCCATGCAGAGCTGGATAAACACTGAAGCTTCAGAGTCCACCGCATGGTGACCTGAGTGAGCATCCACTCTAGAGAGGGGGGGGGGGGGGGGGAGGAGACAGCTCTCTATGATGCAGGGTTTTTCCTGCATAGAGAATTCTTTGGGGCCCCCCAAAGAGGTTTTACCCAGCGCCAAAGGAAAATCACGAGCGCCAAAGGAAAAAAAAGACGATTCAAATTGCAAAGCAAATCCTCTCTGAATGTTAAAAATATCTATACATCAAACGACTGATGAACAAGCAGAACATAAACTTAAATATGACGTCTCTGACTTCTAGCAGTCATCTCCCCTCTCATCCATTTATGCCTGTGGCTCGCACTGGATAGCCAGCTGATTGGCTGTTTGTTTCTTTTGATTGGTTCTGGACACACCGCTGACGAACTGAAGCGCAAAATGCGGGTTGATTTTCTGTTTGGCGAGTTAATTTCAAAGAGTAATCCACTTCATGGACAAACTATACTAAACCGCATATGATGTAGACTAGACTGCAGCTACTTGTCCCTGCTCCTCTGCTGTCTGCAGACGGGTCATCGCGAGGGCATGCCGAGACGACCGCCAACCACCACGCCCCCCATGTTTACTTGCAGTGCAACTGTGCAACAGAACACGGTTGATCCGCGATCCGTATGGACCGAGTCGGGAACGCATGTTCAACTTTTCTCCGTTCACTTCCACCGTGTCTGCTTTTATCAACAATCAATAACTTAACGACCGTAACGTCAGCCAGCTGTAGTCTGTGAACTTCTCCACACAGACTGTCAAACAGCAAATAGATTTTTATTATTTCTCAATTTCCTGATTCGATCAAATGATCCAAATTATCTGTGACTTAAATCTGTGATTATTTGACATAATACCTTAACTCAAATAAATGTACTTAAACACAATTTAAAGGTAGAGAGCAGCCATCATAGGAAGAGAGTGAAATGCACTGGCAGGATGTAACCTTGCCCTTCCCAATCTCATTACACCCCTCTCCCTCAAAATCCCTCCCCTCCCCTGTTTCACTGTTACAATAAAAAAAAAATCTTTACCAGATTTAATTGGGGTTTCAGTAACTTAAGCATAATGATAATATTATTTATAAAATGGTCAGAAATAACAGGAAATGCACAGATTTCTGTCAAATAAGGTAATACAGACTCGTAGACTATACTGTTATACGCGAGTCGAACGTTTAATACAGCGCGTATAGTCACGCCCCAAAGGTCCATTCTGAGCCAGGAAAAACCCTGTGATGTTTAGAATTTAGACTGCAGTATCCATTTTAAACACTAGGGGTCAGAGTTAAATATTGCTCCTTTCTCTAGTATATTCTCTGATGGCTTAACTATGAACTCCTAAGCGTGTTTTGAGTTCAACAGTCAAACTTTTTCTTGGATCGTTTCAGATTTTTGGCCTCATAACATGAGATAAAAAAAAAAAAAAAAAAAGAAGCTATATAGACTCTGAGGACAGATAGACCGCCAATCTTCAGCAGCGTGCAAGTAAGTTCTATTTTAAGTGTATTTAGAGAGGTAAAAGTTAAGTCTTACCCAGAAATAGTAGCGATGGATGAGGAGGACGAGGTGCCGGTGATGGATGAATAGTCTGAATCATCTGAAGATGGAAGAGTTAGAACAAAGTTAACGTAAGATAAAGATCTCAGAGGTTCTACTGAATCTCTAAACGTGCGCCACATCTTACCGTCATCACTGCAGGCATTATCCAGCTGATCGGGGAGCTCCTCCTCGACTCCATCCACCTGCATCACGCACTCCTGACTGGAAACAATGAGCACAAAGAGGAACATCAGTGAGCTTAAGAAGGGGACACAGACTGGAAGAACATCTGCTCAGGATTGTAGTTGTTGCTCACGCAGACAGCTGAGTGTCTCCTTCCTCGGTCGATGACGGCGAGGAGGGTACTGGAGATGGAGTGGTCATGGAGGCGGGCTGTTCCTGCTTTGTTAGGTGGATTGCAGAGATTTGATTGGTCACAGAGCCCACCAGGACGCCTGCAGGACCAGGAGCAACATCTACAGCAGACATACACCCACAGAGACAGGAATGTGTTCACTGACTTTGTCTATGACATAAATCTTTGTACTTCTGAAAGTGTCTGTAAGCTTTTGATACGTCTACAGGATGTTCAGCTGCAGCAGTCGTCACATGAAACCTGTAATTCTGATTACCTGTGCTCTCATCCATGGGTGTGGGAAGCTTCTCCTGAGTGGCACTGAGCACAGTCGGCATGAAACCATTCTGACAGACTGCTGTTGGACTGCTTCTTCTGCATGTTGACGAGGCGTTTCCTGCAGGACGCTGACTTTCTGGTGCTTCCCTTTTCAAATCTAGAGTTGCTGTTGTTTTTGGCCTGTTGATTGTAGCTGCAGACAACACCGCAGGAGGTCCACCTCTCACAAGCAACTGATTGTTTGAAGCGGTCATTTCTGTGCAACCGTTTTGTGTTCTACTGCATTTTGTTGCTGCTTTAGCCGATTGGATTCTCCTCATGGTGGTTGTGCTTCTTTTCTCTACTTTTGTGCTGTCAAGGCTGGCGGCGGTTTCTCCCAATGCTGCTTCCTGGTGTCCACAAAGAGTAAGGCATAGATGAGGCACTGATGGTGAGGAGGAACAGTCTGCAGGCTAAGGAGAAAGAACAAGCAGAGGTCAGAAATGGAGGAGGCAGTCTGTGAACTTCCACATTTTTACTACGCCTGCACAACAAATCACATTTTCCTCCTTGCTGCATCTTGAACATTGCAAAAGTATCGCATTAAATACTAGAAATAATTTCATGTAAACAAGCAGCAGGGTCCGTTTGCTAACACAGGTATTGTTTAAAACATGAAAAGGTGTGCATAGAAACTTTAGGTTGTGTGTACGTTTTAATATTTGTTTATTTATAGTATTTCAAATCGTTATTGCAGGTTTAACTATTTAATTGCACATTTCATGTTTTTCTTATATTGTGTCGTCTGATTCATAGATTTGTGTCCAGGCCACTTCCACACAGTGATGCATACATATTATTATTCAAACACTGGACCCTGATCTGTATCTGTAGTGGTCTATAGCTAAAGTCTATGGATCAGTATCAGGACTGAAAGCACTGGAACAATCCATCCTGAGTTTATCACTGTGAATCATCAATAATACTCACCATCAGCTTGTTGGCTTGCTGCATGGCGGGCTGTCCATTGATGATCAGGTCTTGATGATAAACCGACCTGAGAGTCTGAGTGTCACCTGAAGCAGCATCTCGTCTGCACCCAGCTAACCCATGTCCAGGTTGAGAGGAGTGGAGCGGCAAACCTTTCTGCTTTGTACCCGCCAGCTGTGCATTAGACCTACTCTGATATTCCTTCATGGGTATGGCAGAAGGGACATCTGTGACGCTGCTACCAGCGTGCTTCAGTGCAGTATCTAGTACCTGGTTTGGGCTCTGAATCCCATTAAGTTGTTGTGGCGGGTTTGGAGACCAGTCTGGCATGGCGGTGAATTGGCTCTGGGCGTTTGCTTTCTTTCCGTCCCCATTGGCCCTAACAGAAAGCCCAGATGAGGAAACCGACTTCTGCATCAACTTTGAAGCAGAGGAGGCGACATTAGAGACGAGAGTTTTGGCTTGATCTTTTATCCTGGACAGCTCTGAAGAAGTCTGACTTAAAGGCACTTGAGTGGCCGCAACAGTCCTGGCATGTGCACGTACAGAGGTTGCAGTGGTTGAACTATCTACTTTTGAGCCTGCCCCTAACTTACCCCCACCCCACGGAGAGGACTGGTTGGTTGGCATTGCACCCCCCCGATGAGGATATGGTTATTTTCTAGGGGTTGAATTCCTGGGTGGATACTGAAAGGCAGGATAGGGGTTCACAGTCAATTAAAAAAAAACCTGGTCTGGAGGTTCCTCCTGGTCGCTTTCCTTTCAACGTCTTCTGTAGTTCTTTTCAGGTGTCAGCTCCAGCCGAATAGAATCGAATATCGTCTGTTGGTCACTTTAGATCGACTACAAGTTCTTTGGAAATCCCCCTGACCAACAGTCAACATACCTGCCACCACAGATGCAGTGACAGCTGTGGACCGAGGGAAAATGGTCAGCAGGGCTCGGTAAGATCTCGGCACCGTAGAACTGCGAAGACACAGCTTCAATTAAGAATCTAAAGCAGGCACATGAGGTTTTGTTTTCCCAAAGGCAGAGAGGTCCCCACAGTCAGAGGACAATGATGTAAGACCCCTGCTGAGTGCAGGACGTCTCTCAGGCGCTAGCTGCCAGAAGTCGTAAATCCTTCCTCATTGAAGTCTTCTTCTAGGGATGAACGGTAAACTTCTTGTTGTGTTAAGACGGCACACTTGGCTAACGTGGAGGAATAAGGTCTTGGAGGTGACAGTGATGTCCTTTGAGCTCTCATATTATCCTCAGTTGATTCACAGGAGGTCATTAGCTAACAGCAATCACCACTGAGATAAAACAAGAGGAAAGACAGTCAGTGTGAGTGAGACAGTGCTGCAGCAACAACCTGATTCATTGATCAAATGATTTTCAATTGGCAAATATTTGGCTGCAAAATACTGGGAATATCATACAAGAGCGACCGTGACATCAACAGCGCCTTTCTGAAAAGTTCAAGTTTGACTTTCCTACGTCCTCCTGTTAGCTGTAGCATTAGCCGCATGTAACGCTCGGTTCTAGCCCCCCTCGATAAAAATGTGTCAGTGTGATGTCATTGTCAGTGTGAGATCACTGATCTAAGCCCATTGGCTCGTTGTGGCCCAGCAGCTCATGTTGCACGCCCGTTAACTTCTGTAGCACGCCCACGATATGCCTTAGCCTGCGGTAGCACAGTAGTGCTAAGGTGCTAATGTTTACGCTCCCCTCGGACGGAGCCAGTAGCTGCATTCCCAATATGGTAAAAGAGGCGGGACATTTCCAAGAAGCATGCTGAGCAACTGACCAATAACGACAGAGCGGATCGGCAGACCAATCAGAGCAGTCTTGGCCCACGTGGGGTCTAACAGTGTGGGGTCAACAGAGTGTAGCTGACGGACTCAGAGTGTAGAGGGAGCAAGGAGGAGCAGTTCATGAAAACAGACACTTTTTTATGACTTTATCTATTGTGAACGTACAAAAGTAGGAACATAGATTAAATATAAGAACCCCAAAAAGGGCAGATTATGACCTCTTTAAGGGAAAAACATGTGACATAAATACAAACGTAATATTAAAATGGACCCTAAAATAAGAGTTTAAAAAGTATGTAGATATTGTATTATTTTTTACGACTCACAGAACTTCAATTTATATCTGAAATGATTTTCTGTTTGTTGTGTATTAAATGTGTTTGTAGGCTACGGCTCACGATGTGGACCGATAGATCTCAGCAGACTGGCAGCTTTAAAAGTACATCTCTGGCTATAAGGATCTAATGTTTTGAGTTCTGACTGTAGTACCCGTTTTAAACACTAGGGGTCAGTTACAGACTGCTCCTTTAATGTTTTGAGTTCTGACTGTAGTACCTGTTTTAAACACTAGGGGTCAGTTACAGACTGCTCCTTTAATGTTTTGAGTTCTGACGGCAGTACCCATTTTAAACACTAGGGGTCAGAGTTACAGACTGCTCCTTTAATGTTTTGAGCTCTGACTGCAGTACCTGTTTTAAACACTAGGGGTCAGAGTTACAGACTGCTCCTTTAATGTTTTGAGTTCTGACTGCAGTACCCGTTTTAAACACTAGGGGTCAGTTACAGACTGCTCCTTTAATGTTTTAAGCTCTGACTGCAGTACCCGTTTTAAACACTAGGGGTCAGTTACAGACTGCTCCTTTAATGTTTTGAGTTCTGACTGTAGTACCCGTTTTAAACACTAGGGGTCAGTTACAGACTGCTCCTTTAATGTTTTGAGTTCTGACTGCAGTACCCGTTTTAAACACTAGGAGTCAGTTACAGACTGCTCCTTTAATGTTTTGAGTTCTGACTGCAGTACCCGTTTTAAACACTAGGGGTCAGAGTTACAGACTGCTCCTTTAATGTTTTGAGTTCTGACTGCAGTACCCGTTTTAAACACTAGGGGTCAGAGTTACAGACTGCTCCTTTAATGTTTTGAGTTCTGATTGCAGTACCCGTTTTAAACACTAGGGGTCAGAGTTACAGACTGCTCCTTTAATGTTTTGAGTTCTGACTGCAGTACCCGTTTTAAACACTAGGGGTCAGTTACAGACTGCTCCTTTAATGTTTTGAGTTCTGACTGCAGTACCCGTTTTAAACACTAGGGGTCAGAGTTACAGACTGCTCCTTTAATGTTTTGAGTTCTGATTGCAGTACCCGTTTTAAACACTAGGGGTCAGTTACAGACTGCTCCTTTAATGTTTTGAGCTCTGACTGCAGTACCCGTTTTAAACACTAGGGGTCAGAGTTACAGACTGCTCCTTTAATGTTTTTGTTTGGTATGAATGTAACTCTGTAAAGTGTCTTTGAGTGTTTTGTAAAGAGTTAAATAAATAAAAAGTATTTTTGTTAAAATCTTCGGTTTGTCGGTTTGTCAGCGCGTGCTCAACGCTTCAGCACGCGCCGCTTCACCGTTAGCTCAGGTTAGCTGGATAACTCAAACTTCTGTCCAAGATCACGTTAAATATGGAAAACAGACCGACATAGTGATTTAACAATCTGTCTGGGCCTGACAGCGAGTTACCGACTACAAACTGACGTGATCTCTGTTTCTGTTTACCGTCTAGAGTTAGCTTAGCAACACAACACAAACTATCACCTGGTCTCTGAAACACCGTTTCAACGACAAAGTTCACCATCAGTTAACAACCATATATGTATACATACTTCATTATCTGTAATGTCATCATCATGTCGGTCCGGGGGTCCAGTTAGA
>NC_089207.1:507605-592605 GCF_963930695.1 Labrus bergylta | reverse complement strand
CTAAAGTAAATGGATAAAACTCTGACAAAAGATCAAACAATGAAACATTCACTCAAATGATTTCTTTGGCTCATATTTAAGTTTCCATAATTTTCCTAAATTGAGCTGGAAAAGTAAAAGTTAAAAGGAAGTAATTGTTTGAAATGTTACATCGCACCACCTGAGCTATAAAATGTTTTATTTATTTTCATTTAAATCAGTCATTCCTTTTATTAACCTTGCAGGTAGTTCAGACAAAGTTCTCTCCATCCTGCCGGACTCCTCAGGCGGGATGATGAGCTCCAAGTCTCGGGGCGGTTACAGCATCAGCCAGGTGCTGAACGGAGGCGATGGTGCCCACAGGTACCAGCAGGCTTTTCCCGGCCTCACCGCTCATGATGCAGTGCTGGTGTTGGATCCGAATCCCGGGGAGAACTTTGGGCACCCGGTGGTCCTCTTCTATGTGGACGTGAATGTGACGAAGAAGAGATGCTCCCACATGGATGGCATCTACCTGGGTAAGCCAACAGACATTAATAGTTCCTTTGTTAGATTTTTGGCTGTTTAATATCTTAACTTTCATTAATTTGGTCGGTTCAGTCCTGAATAGTTGGACCGACTGGCATTGGTTTGGCCTAGTGGTCAGAGCTTGCACACCATGTGCAGAGGCTAAATCCCCTGTGGCCATCCTGGGATCGAGTCAGACCCTTGACATTTGCTGCATGTCATCCTCCACTCTGTTCTCCAAACATTTAATATCATCTTACTGTCCTACAAAATAAGGGCATGAATAGCAAAAAAAAAAAAAAAAGACAGCTCAACACGCTCAACAAACTTTGAGACGTTGACTACTAGCCAATCACAACACAGCAGGGTTGAATTAGGCTAATGTCTTTGATAATCACTAATGGGGTGCAGCAGGGCTCTGTTCTTGATCCTTCTCAGTTTAGTTTATTCATGATTCCTAAATTCATTATTATGCAGATGATACGATTGTTTCTGCCTACAGCTGTACTCCAAAGTAGGCTTTTATGCTTTCTAATTTGATTCTTTTCAAATATTATTTCTTGATCATAGACATGTTTTAGATTAAAAGTCAGCCCTGTCATTCAAACATTTAGTGCAACTCATGTGAGCCCCTGCTGAGAGAGTCAGTGTCTTGACGGCAAATTGTCCTACAAGGATCATATTCAACATTTGACTCAAAGTTTCTACACATCTAATTCTTATTGTTTGGACCCAGTGGTGCCTGTGATACCGCTTTTATGAACCTGGGCTTCATGCAACCTTTTGTAAAGCCGGTGGTTACTAACTGAGAAGGCGTAAAAATGGATTTCAATTTTGGGCTTAATCTCAAAGAGTTTATTACAGCAATGTTTGTAGTAATGACGTGAAAGATATATGCATCAATACAAGCAGCAAAAACAGTTTTATTAGCAATAAAACAGAAGCATAAGGAATAGTATTCCATCACAGTCATACAGTATCAGGATAACTATAGGATCCATGCACCAAGTATACCTGCCCCTGTGTGAGATGTCTACCTGTGTGTATATAATGTGTAGGCCTATTTGACTCTTTTTAGTGTGTGTGAGTGTGTGTGTAGAAAGTTCTGCCCTGAACTGAAGCAGAAGAGAAAGTTAAAGTTGAATGTGCATGGTCTCACCCTCTGAAAGCTCCATTTATAGCTCATTGTCTGCTGCAGAACACTTTCCAGCTCAGTGGGGGGTCCACCCAGCTACCTCTCCTGCACTTTTTGCCCTCGGCGACATCTGATACAGCTCCATCTGTGTGGGATAGCGTGTGTATTCTTGCACTTTTTTTTGTGATAACCAAGTGGAGTTTTGGGCTTAGAGAGGGACTTGTGCATGTTCAGGGCATTTTGGTTGATCGCCTCATCTTTATGGACCATTTAAGGAAGAACTTTCAGAATTTTCTAGGTTATAGAATTGCAGTTTCAGAGTAGAAACTTCTACAAAGGCTGAAAGTTCAGTTTTCCATGATGTGCAAATATGCAAGGCTACCACCAAATCTGTTTGGTGAAACAATTAGTGGCTGGTTTGTTTGTATCTGTATCTGACACTAAATGTAATCTGCCTTCCTGGGCCCACGCTTCTGTCAAATTACATTAAATCAGCAAGGCTTTTTTCATTAAACCTGCTGATAACTAAATGGAAAAACAAACAAAACTTAATGTCAGGTGTTATGAGAACCATATTGTAGTGTAAGCTTGATTAAACGTGTAGAAAAAAGGCCTTTGTTGATTTGTTTTTTAATGTTTAGGATATTTTCTCCCATTGCTTTACTTTTATCTTTTGTCTTAACTCAGCCGTCGGAGAAATACAGCGCACCTTAGTCAGATTGTGCATTGTTGAATGAAGAGATAATCCCAGTTTTGCAATTATAAACTCACCATGTACATAGAATCTGCACATTATAACATCAAACTTATCTGACGAGTCACAGAGGAGGAGAAACTCGAATGGTCCAAGAGGAAAGCCCGAGTATTTTGGTCGACAATGAAACAGCAGCGTTTCTAAAAAGCTCCACTTTTGGTGATGGCAAACACCAGCTTCACTGTGCATAAAAAGGCCAAAAGGGAGAGGGGAAAAAAGTGTTTCCACAAAGTGCTTTATTCATGTAGAAAAAGTCCAAAGGGACAGGCAGTGGATGTATTCCGTGACGGTCCTCACACAAGTCCTGCAGAAGAGGACTTGTCTGAAAGTGCAAGTTGTTGACCTCCCGCTGTGCAGGAGGTTATGCCCAGATGTTTGAGGTGAATTCTGCCCCGCGTAACACGAACACACACCTGTCAATTATTCATACAGCGCTGAGCCCCCTGCTGGGTCCTGTGGATGGTTTTGGATCAGAGTCTTTTAAGAGAAAAACTTTCTTTAGACCTCATTTAACCCTTAGAGGACAGGAGGCGAGGAAGAAATTGGGGGATAAAAGGAGAGGGTGAGAACACAGACGGAAAAAATGAGTACTGAAAAATAAAGAAAAAGCTACGCAGGTGAAGTGAGGCTTATGCAGGCGGTAAGAAAATAATAATCAAGCAAAGAAATCTAATTAATTGGCACCTACAAAACAATTCTCCCCAATGTGACCCGGGCCCCCTGAAGACTCTTTGTTACCTCCTCCTCCTCCTCCTGCAGTCCAAAGCCCTTTCCTCGCCTCGTTATCAAGACCTATAAATACCAAACACTTAATCTTATCGTTTCTTAACAACACTTTTACCAAAGTGATTATTCTCTGAGAAGGTGGCGATGCCTTCTTACTTCTGACTGAGGAAGTTGTAAATCTAAACTTGTCCCTGCAGGTGACCCTAAAGTTTCTTTCTCTGTCTTTGTCTTCAGGTGAGGAGTGTTTGACCCTGGCTCTGAAGGGTCGTTGTCAGAACCAGCTAAAGCGTAGACAAGCCAGTCCGGACAGGATTATCGGTAACGCGCACGGTCGGCTGGGAGGCGTTGCACTGCGCGGTGGTACCATCACAACCAGCAGCGGCAGCCGTCTGCTGGACCGTGCCATTGGAGGACTCTGCGAAGTCCACTTTCTGCCACTGGTGATCGGAGTCGGGGACAGCAACCGAACGCAGAGACTCAGATGTGTCGGTAGGTCTTCATATACTATGTTCAGATGGGCCATGTAGAAGTTACACTTTCCTTCTTCCATTGGAGGATAGCAGAGAGGGGTTCAGTTTTGCTGGTATCCATACGATGAGACGACAGCGAGACAACAACTTGAGATCTCAGTAAAGAGGATCCCCTAACTCATTACAAGTAGGAAGTGGGATACAAAAAACCTGCTAAAAGCAGATTTAGTATATTCTATGCAAACATGCTAGCAGCTAATAAGCTTTCATTTGTACTAGAGTTAAGGCTGATGGGAATGTTAATCATAATACCAAAGAAATTAAGAATTTGACCATATGATGACGATTAACTGTCTACTTATTTGGTTTATTATTATAAGTTGTAGTAGTAGTTGTACCAAATTACATGTCAGGTGACTAAGTGCTACGAGGTATTACCTTCAGAGGTAAAAGATTTCAACCTCATGGTGAAGGCAGAGAATCTTTGAAATCATTACGAGTTCAGATGTGAAGAAAAATGGCCAATAAAATCTTGACTAAATTTCAAGTTAGGTTGTTAACCCTCACCTGGGTTTTATAGTGGGACTGGCTTTCTATTGAACTCTCTGTGGTTGGAGGCCCAGTGATCGTATTATTATTCTCACGTTAAGGCCAAGACCACCCACACCTGCAGCCTCTGCCAGCAACCTGGGCCTCGTGAGAAACAGTGCTGGGAAAATGTTATCATGCTGTTATGGCAAACAAAGACAATCCTCGGGATAAAAACCACAAACCTACCTCTGGCTGCAGATATCTAGAGATGAAGTCGTTTTTTAAATTGTCGATTGTGACTCGTTTAAACCCACAGCTGACTAAATATATGGACATACCAAATCTAATTACACCTAATGCCAGGAAATGTGTTTCATCAATGAGTCCTGCTTCCTTTAGAAGTTGAATCACCTGTAAATTCATCTAAATAACGTTTTACTAACCTCTTTCCTTCAACAGAACATGCAGAGTTTGCGAGGTGCCCTCAGCCTCTACCGATGGTCTCTCCCAGTTTGCCCATGTCCAGCTGTGAGCTGAATAAAAACACCAGACGGTGTCACCAGCAACCACTGGCCACACACCTCTCCTGTCGACTGTACCAGACCTGTGACCACGCTGTGCTTCTCTCAGGTTGGACAGTTGTTGTTTTTCTCATGTTTGGATTATTACGATCACATATCATCAAATACTGAGACTCTGAACTCAAACCAAAAATAAATCAATCACAGTTTTACCTCAGTTACGATGACTTAAATCTAAAAACCCACAGGCTGTAGTTTGACAATCATAAAACCAATGGGAGTTAGGGCTTATTACTGGGGACCTGCTGGTGTTAAAGTAACCAGCAGTTATTCAGATAAGCAATACAGGGGATTTCTGGGCCAAGGGTCCTTTGTCTATGTACTGAGTCTGACTAGAAACATGTTTGTCAAGGTTCCCAATATGCAGGTCTTATCAGTTTATTCCAAAAGGAGACAAAACTCAGTAAAAGGTCTTAAGAAGTTTCTCCTAATCCAAAACAATCTTCTTCATTTTTTAATCGATGGAATGAGTAAGAGGTCTGTTGTTCATGGTCAGCCGTATGTGTGAACGTACATTTCCAGCTCAGCCGAGCAGTCAGTTAAGAACTGAAGCAACCTCCTGGATAGGAGATGAGTCCTTGGCCTTTTGGTTTTGAATTCTCCATCTGACTAGAAACTTGAGACACGAGAATAACATTGGAGAACTTTAACAGAAATTGTGCCAAATGTCATTTTGTAATCCTTCTGACTAACAAACATAACATCAGCCGTCGTAAACAAAGGAGACCTCTTAATAAAGGACTGATCAAACTGGATTACATGGTGTCTTTGCTTATAGTCGCTGAGGTCAGTGGACTCTCTGGATTTAAGCCCGGAGCCCTGCCCTTTGACCTCAGGGAGACATGGACTGGAGGGGGGCAGGGGGGTGTTTAATGTTCCCTCTGTAAACTCTGTATCTCCCCTGCAGGTGGTTGGCAGCAGCAGATGACGTTCCAGCGCCATGTTCAGAACCTTCAAAGGTTTTACCGAATGCTGCAGAACAACGGCTTCCATAAAGATCACATCAAGACCTTCTTTGCAGGCAGTGGACAGCTTCCTGGTACGACTGTGTTGCTCTATGAAAACCAGATTTTCACTTTCTTCTGTTCAAACGCTCTGTAATGACCACGGTATGAGTATCTGGTGATATCTGACCAGGTTGTTTTTTACACTCTGTAAACAAACAACAAGCTAGGGTTAACCTGTAATCAGGACTTAAGCCTGTCTAACTGCCAATTTCCACTTCCAGTCCCAGCACGCCATGGTCCGTCAGGGCGCCATTCGCTCCCACTCTAGTCAATGCTCCTGTTTCCACATCACACCACGCGGCCCGTCTCCACTACGCTCCCTTTCAAATACGCTCCAAGGCTATTGTCAATGGATCTCACTGCAAGCATGCATCAAGCTAGATCGACCCGGACAGGAAGTCAGACAAGGAAACGCACGAAAGCGCCCGGTCAATTTCAAAATAAAACACAACATACAGACTCCTGATCGTATTTTCCATCACTTTATCAACATGACGTCAAAACAGAATTTAGAACAAATCATCCTCAGAGAGCCAAAGTATTCTTTCTCAAAGTACTATTTATTATTATACCCGTGCGTACAGATGCTCATGTTTACGCTCGCGCTCTGGAAACAGACCCAGTGAAGCGCCGCCTGAAGGAGTGTGTAAACTGGTGGTTAAACCAGAACAGGTGCTGCAAAAGTGAAAACACAAAGCACCGCTACTTTAGAAGGGTTTTACATTTTTGGTTGGAAAAAAAAACTCCACTAACAATCGGCTCGCCTGACGATCTCTAAAACGTGTCTAACCCTTCGAACCTGTTTCCGTCTCCCACAGAGGATATGGAGGGAGTGTACTCAGCAACGGAGAAAGCAGTTATTCGTAACCACGTGTCATACGTGTGCAGGAAGCAGCACTGCGCGGACACGTTGGTTCTCTACCTGAACTCACCGACGCGCAACGATGGCACCATGCTGTTGTGGGACGCCAACCTCAACGGCATCGTAAGAGACACACACACACACACACACACAGACACACACACACACACACACACACACACACACACAGACACACACACACACACACACAGACACACACACACACACACACACACACACACACACAGACACACACAGACACACAGACACACAGACACACACACACACACACACACACACACACAGACACACAGACACACACACACACACACACACACAGACACACACACACACACACACACACACACACACAGACACACACACACACACACACACACACACACACACAGACACACACGACAAATGAAATCAGAGGCTTTATTCTCAATAAATCAGTCACCCTGCAGACGAGCCAACGTTTGCTCACAGTGTTGAAGTTGAGACTTTAAAGATTTCACTTTTTGGGGGTCTCAGTCTCAGAATAGAAAGCATTTTAACTCGGTGCTATCGGTCAGACTGGGCGGACTTCGGATTTTAAAACAACATCGGCTATTTTTCCACATCATTACTGTGATTAGAAGAAAACGTGCACACACACACTCACACAATAAAAAATAAAAGAGATACAAACAAAGAGGGGAACTGTGGTACGATCCAGTTTTACAAGCAGATTTAGACAAAAACAAACAAACAAACAAACAAAACAAAAGGAAAAGGATCAGTAAACAAAATGAATGAATTAGAAAGAGGGACAAAATAAGTAAATGAGCAAACAGGACAAAGAAAAACATGGGGACAGTATAGTAACTTATGTAAAATAAAACTGGTGGGATAGGTTGTACACATGGTGACCGTTTTTGGTGTTGTTTGTTTTTGTTTTGTTTATTCACTTTGTATGGATGCAGACGCCTCTTTCTAAAATAACAAATGACTTAAATTCAATTCTGATGTCTATCCCTCAACTAAATGACACGCCCGCTAAACACAAGATGATGATTTGTCATTGATATTTATGGCCTTGGTCTTGACTCGGCCTCATAGGACTCTGGTCTTGGATATGTCTCGGTCTCGGTTAGTGTGGTCTTGACTACAACACTAGTTTCTCAAGGTCAGAGACTGCAGAACTGGACCTCTTCCAGCAACTAAGGAACTTTATTTCAGAAACAACTGGAGTTCAGGTATAGATGCCAGGTATGTCATGCCAAAGTGTCTACAACCCAGACAGAAGGAGACACTTCAAACAAATCATCAGACTCTGTTTTTTTAAAGCAGTTCACACAAATATCTGTTGGACACACGTGGCAAAAATGATCAGCCTGATAAGATGATTCCTCTGACCACACAAATACATGACAGGACCACCCAGGCAACAGCATGTCTTTCATCGCTTTGTGTCTCAGAACGAGGACGTGAGCACATCTGAGTCAAGACTGGAAGTTTACCTCGATTCATCAGGCTGGACTGAAGTCCTGCAGACTTTTGTCTTTACTTTAAACCCGACAATATGTTTACATTCTGTTATTATGTTAAATCAGGGGGCCCCAAATTCTGATGATAAGAATATAAGACTCTTCTCCTCTGTCGCCCCCCGGTGGTGGAATGAACTTCCAAACTCCATGTGATCTGCAGAGTCCCTCTGCACCTTTAAGAAAAAGCTAAAGACCCAGCTCTTTCATGAATACCTACTAACTTAATGATGATGGTCTCCATATTATTGATGATGATGATGGTAATGACGATGGTTTTTGTTTGATAACGACGACTTATAAGATGGTTTCTATACTGATTAGAGCTCTCAAGAACTGCCCTCAATGTTGTGCTTTGCCTCTGGTCACTTCCTGTCAGCACCTGTGTGTCCAATCAGACTCAAAGCTGATCGTTTGCTCTTACTCACATTGTTCCCTTTTTTCTAGATCCTTGCTTGTGTTGTTCTTTCTCTGATGTACGTCGCTTTGGATAAAAATGTCTGCTAAGTGAATTGTAAAATTGTAGAAGAAAGCTCTAGTTTAACCAAGTGGATGCTAAAAAAACATCTAAAACTTTAGTCCATGGTGTTCGGTATCACTATCTTGTTAGCTGAGGTGCTAAAGCTGTGTTGATATCATGTTGGTAGAACATCAAGCAGAGGGAGACCTCCTGTTCTGTCCATCTCAATACACAGTCTGTGGATGGGACTGTTGCAAATCTGTTTGGCGCCATATTAAGTGAAAACGCAGGCGGAATAATGGCGTGAAGGCATCCCGCTGCTGAGCTGGCATTCAAAGAGGCGTAACAGAAAACTGCAGCGATGGCAAGAGGAAACAACGCCGTTTGTTTACACATCACGCCTCGACTGCACACGTTACAGCATGAGGCTGTGTGAAATCACACACTGATAAATATTAGGCTGTTGAGGTGTTAAGTGTAAAAGTGCAAAGGTCAGGTCGCTGGTAGCGCAGTGGTTAGTGTGCCCGCCCCATGTATGGGGGCTATTGTCTTCCAAGCGGGCAGCCCGGGTTCAAGTCCGGCCTGTGGCTCCTTTCCCGCATGTCATTCCCCACTCTCTCTCTCTCTCCCCGATTTCTGACTCTATCCACTGTCCTATCTCTACATTAAAGGTACAAAAAGCGATCGCTGGTGTTTGCAACCCAAATGTAGTCATTGAGTCCCATAAATCCCCCTGACTCTGTTTCCTCATGTTCTCTCAGGCTGATCTCAAAGAAAGATACTCGGTGAACGAGCTCCTCACCGACCTGGCCGGCTGCAAGGCGACTCGTGTTTTGCTGTTTGTGGATCAGAGCTACAGCGGGGTCCTCTCCAAGAGGCTGCGGGGGTCCCAGAAACACACCAACGTGGTTCTCATCCAGAGCCAGACACGGCAGACCCACCAGAGGTCGAACCCGGGCTGGGAAGACAGCAGCTGGTCCTACATCAGCCCGGCAACCTGCCTGCTGGACCACCTGGGAAAGGTACTTTGATCGCACTTAAGGTTTGTTAGCTTCTTTTTGAGCTTCTAAGTATTTATGTATTCAACTGTTTCCATGTTTTTTCAGGGTTCTGGGATGTCTCGCCTCCTGGAGCCATGGGCTGGCCTTTTAAACGTGACGTTGGCGGGGGCGCCCTGCAACGCCACGCCTCCCCTGACGGACAACGAGATGCGGCGAGAGTACCAGGGCTGCCAGAACCTGCCGACCGCTCTCTGGCACCAGAAACACCGGAGGACCAACTGAGAGAGGGAGAGAGACACACTGAGATGGACTGGAAAGAGAGAGAGAGAGAGAGAGAGAGAGAGAGAGAGAGAGAGAGAGAGAGAGAGAGAAACAAATGAATCATGGACACGCACACCGTACACGAGTGTTTGCAGTACACACATGCACTTTTTCTGGTGTGCGTTAACGTAGGACTTTATTTTCAGTGTGCCTCGTTGACACAGGTTTGTGTTTTTTTTTCTGTCCTTACTAAGACAGTAACCATAGCGATGACAGCTCATCCCAATGGGATGGGTGTCCTGAACACCATGTGAAGCGTGTATGTGTGTTTATGAGTTCAGCAGGAGGACAACCACTCTCGGAAACCAGTGCTAGCTTTTGCCTCGGTCAGTGTGTGTGTTAGCGTGTGTGTGTGTGTTAGCATGTGTGTGTGTGTGTGTGTGTGTGTGTGTGTGTGTGTATGCAACATCTTCTGGGCACTTAAACATTTCAGAGCCAATCATCTATCTCTATTTTTATCTTTACAACATTTATTTCCTCGTTGTTCTCTTATTACTTTATCTGTGCTGTCCTCTTCTTCACCTTTTGTCGGCTACTTTCCTACCACCTTTCCTTTCCTATCTCCTCCTCTAACCCCCTCTTTCCTCTCTCTCTCCTCCTCCCATCCTGTCATTACTTGCATTTTTCATTTTATTCCTTTACCCCCTCTCCTCTCCCAATATTTTTTTTGTAAATGCCCTCCTGTGTTCCTCGTGCTGGCATTTGATTCCTTTCTCAGCTGTTCTGTTAAAGTCTTTTTTATCTTTTCACTCCTTTAGTTTTGTTGTTTCTTACTTTTCTCTAATCAGTCTGGCCTATGTCCAAACTGTGCATCAAACTGCCAAGCAGAACCATTATTTCTACTTTCAAAGAAATTCCAAGAGTGGACGTTTGGGTCATCCAAACAGCGTCCCACCATAGATCATGTTGCTCCTTTAGAAACCTGTCCAAAAGTCCAAAACCGAGACACGATAACAAGAGACAAACAATCCCTTGTTTTCTAAGACAATCCAATTCTAGCTTTGGACTTGTGATATTTATCTTTAACCCCCCCCCATTTCTGTAAAACCTGTTGAATCTCCGTCTCTAGACGTTCTTCCTCTCTAGACGTTCTTCCTCTCTAGATGTTCTTCCTCCCTAGACGTTCTTCCTCTCTAGACGTTCTTCCTCTCTAGATGTTCTTCCTCTCTAGACGTTCTTCCTCTCTAGACGTTCTTCCTCTCTAGACGTTCTTCCTCTGGTTACTCCGGTCCATTTAAATAGGATAATACTTTATTGATCCCCAGAGGGGAAATATCTTTTTGTATCCACATTGTCACAGTAAAAAGCATTAATATTTTTGTTTGCTTGTATCTGTTGTCTCTTTTGAGGCCTGCAGTCCCAAACAGCTGATCGGTGGAGGAAGTTGATGTGGTGCGCAGAAGTAGCGCTAAAACAAAGTGGCTTTATGACGGAAGAGTTAAACCGCCAGACTGTTCTCTATATAGGTTTTACTTGCCTTGACATCGTTTTTTTTGGTTTGTCAATTACGTGGTACATAATGTCAGCGACGAATAGCATGGTTTCCATGACAACACTCCGACCGGTTTCTCAGTAAAGGACCTGAGCTGAACCGTGTTTCCTGTGGCTAATACGCTCGCTATTGACAACATTTTTGAAACTATTTTGCAGTGCAAGCCATGTATCCTTAAATTTCCATTGGTGATTGGCACAAGGATTTACCATTCGCTAATTAAGTTAGGGTAAGTATGCCTTACTTCTTACTGAGAAGTAAGGCATACTTCTCAGTTTGACCGGGCTCCAAGCTCTGTGTCCCGAGTCCCCACAAATATCTATAAAACACTAGTATGTCCCTGTTCAAATTTTATTAAAACGTTACGGCACTGTTAGTTTTCACACTGGACTCAGACCTGCCTCTCTCGGGTGAAAGTCCTGTGCTTGTTTTTATCTCAGTTCTCTACACATCATCTTTGGAAGTCAACATTAAAGTAAAAACTGGAACATTTTTCAGGGCTCCGCTTTGGTCTTTTTTCAAAAGTCATATCTTGATGCCCAATTGGCGGGACAAAAACATTCTCTAGGATATAAAAAGAGATAACTGGTTGCTTTCTGAAGTCAGGAAATATATTTTAGGATTGAGAGATGACGACTTCCTAACCTGAGAAGGAGGACACGAGAAGGGACAGAAAGCCAGGGATTGAGAGTCAGAAAGTGGTTGGCAGTGATCATGATTAAGATATGAAGCACTGAGACTGCCCTCACTGCAACACAGACTGGCTATGGCATTTTAATAAGGGCACAATGTGTGTGAGTGTGTGTGTGTGTGTGTGTGTGTGTGTGTGTGTGTGTGTGTGTGTGTGTGTGTGCTCATTCACATCTACAGAAGCACCATATGAAACAACACCATGTCTTTCATTAACCCACCCTACACTCACAATGTACATGTTGTCCTCTACTTTTGGTGGAATGTGTGATTTATGTCTGTACATTACCTCCTGTCCTTTCTACATGAGTAACCATATATACCACAGCCCAGTGTACATCTCATTCCCTTTCCTTCTGTTTTTGTACCGGTGTATGTTGTTGTACTGATCTGTTCTACAGTAGAGATATCTTTATTAAAGAGACGGGTGTTGATTGGGAAGACTAACTTTCCAAATGAGGGGGAACATTACGGACCACAACTGTGTCCAACGAGGTGATGAGTGCATATTCACAGTTTGTGTAATCATCTGTACAAAGTGCGAGTTGTAAATTAGCAGAAATGTTTTTAGTTGCATGCAGCAAATCACAGAATCTTGTCAATAAAGTAGTTTTAGAAATCAGTGAAGTTCTTGCGGTTTACTTGTCTTGGTTTCCAACTCATGCGTGACGACGTATAATGAATGAAACAAACCGTGAGCGAACGTTATCTGGAAAACACTGAAGGGTCAGCCATGTTTGGCACCAGACACAAGATTAAAAACACCTGTGAAAGGGCCTGAAGGTTAGAAATTTCTATGGGGTGCTACGGATTGGACGAAACCACCAAAATGTCAAATTTCTCACCAGATCCGTGCATGACCATTTTGGGCATGTTGAAACCTCCAAAATGGCAACTCCAACCAAGAAAGAATAAAGAATAATGAAAATAATTCCTTGCATTCCAGTAGGGGCCCCATGGTTGGTGCTCGGGCACTAATTATTGGGCACTTGCTTACAAATACATCTTACCCTCCTGCAAATGTAAACTAGTCTGGAACCTCTAATTTTGTTTTCAGAAGGTGTTGGCAATGGTCGCAGGACCTCTGAATTCAACTAGATCGACCTACAGCAACAAAAAAAGCAACATAGAGCGTGATGTAGAAATAGGGCAGGGGGCTCTGTAGCTGCCAAATTCTGAATTCATTGATTAAAGTCTAGTTTAGTTTTTCAGGGACCATGTACAAAATATACAAGTTAATTAATGAGTGGAGATGCAGAGCACCAGATTTAGCTGATCAGCTAGCCTCCATCTGCAGTCCCTGGGCAGGTATACACACACGATAGAAATTACACAATTAATCCTTAAAAAACAGGATTAATCCAGATTACATCATAGCCACAGTCCAATATAATGCACAGATGTTTGGCATGAAATGATTTTAAAGCCAACATTTACCATTAATAAAGCAGATAATGTCGTGATTCAAAGTCATGTACGCCATCTTGGTTGTGTACAAACTGCTTTAAGGTGACTAAAGTTGATCCTTATTAGATCAACTGTTGTGATTGTCTGACCTTGAATTTCCTTTTGAAAATGTTGGAGAGAAATCTGCCTGAATGGGAGGAGCACCAGACGTATCTGCCGGAGCAAATAAAACATGAGCTCGCAAATCCGTCTGGATCTCAAGCTAGGACAGAAAACCATTAACCTATTTCAAATAGTGTTTTCTATAAACCTGACACTCTGATGGGTGGCAGATATTTTTGGTGTCCAGATTTTCAAAATCCTGTTCATTTTCTGCAGAAGCAATGTTGGGTGACAGGCAGGGAAAGAATTGCCAATGGATGCTAAACGGAAACCAGTCTTACCAGCCCATAAATACCAAGAGTTCCCATTAGTTCTGTTAGTAATTACATGGAAAATAGATGTCTGTCGGTCACACTATATAAATGTTATCCACCCCCATCTGCTAACTTGCAGTAGTGAATATGGGGGCTGGCAGGAGAAACTCCTGGTAGAGTTGGCGTAATAAATTTGGCTTTAGGGATTCAAACATGCAGCTCACCCTGAAAATTCTGAAAGTTTTCAGGAATTTGGGGAAGTGTGAAAACACCTCTTTAAACTTTTTTTTTCTCATAAAATAAGGTTTCAGGTCAAGAGAGTTGCATAAATGTAGCTGGCATGGATGAAAGGTGGCAGGTTCAAAGTAGTAAGGCATTCACATCCTCATAGGGAGGCTAGTTTTGTTGATCATCCTGGTTTGGATCGTACAAGACAAATTGTTTACAGAGATAAATCAATATTTTTCACAACAAGAATTTGTCAGAATCAAGTTTTTTGCTCTTTTTACTTTTTGTAGACTGTTTTGTACTTCCAATATGTTGGTTGTATCACTCTACTTATGACATAGTATTTCTTCTTCTTTAGAAGGACAATATAATTTATAATTACTGACACAAAATGAGACTAATTAGTGGACAGCCATTTGCTGCGACATGATGAGTTAAAATAAAGTGGATTAGAGGGAGAAACAGAAAGAATATGAAAGCAATGGATTTGAAAAGCTACATTAAGACCCTATTTTTCTTCTTCAGTGAAGCATTGTCTGAAAATCAGTTGAGTTTTTAAAAACATACAGGTCGCAAAGTAGAGCCCCTTAATTTAGAAAATGTTGTTTGAAAGGCATTTATTGCTAAGGGGACACATTTGCAGCTCCCCCATCTGTCTCACTTCCTCTGGCCCTCAGGCTCCTGATAGTTTTACTCTACACATTAACCTTTGACTCCAGCTGGCACTCTCAGTCCATACAGGATGTTTTCACCAAAAACAATCTCAGTAACACAATCACCTGGGCTTCTAATGACTCAGATGTAATCTTCACAATGAGAACACCTGACCACTGCCACCTTCTTCCTCGACACAGGAGCTTCCACCTCAACGGGAAGTCAATTTGTCCAAATGTTCCTCTCAGCTCCCAGGTTGTAAGTTGGATTTTACCTTTGCCCGTTTTACTACAACTGTTCCTTCATTGAGGTCTTTATTCGTTGCACTTGTATGCTAATTGGTTCAGGTTGTCATCACACCAGTTTTTAATGTCGACTTCTACTAATAACTGTTACTTACTAGAAATTCAGAGGTTCTAGTGTTGGAGATGTTAGCCAAATGTTGACTTAGATACCAGTACTAAGTTTAATGTCACGATACTGAAATGATTTGTACGATACTCGATACCTAATGGATCAGACAAAGATGTCCACAAGGGATCTAGCAGAACAGAGCAAGGCTAACAGAGCCCCACTTAACTGCTTTAGTCGAGCTGCCAGGGCTGGTCCACATATATGTATCCCAGCGAATTGTCAATTGTGTCAGGTCGCGTGCAGGATGATAGCATATCAAAAATAGCATATAAAGCCTTTAAGATGAAGAAATAGGTATTAAAAGTGTGTGTTATACACCGGATTTTACAGTAAATGTAAGGTTGACATGTTTCTGTTTCTCCTTCATTTATTTGAGCAATGGGTCCACAAACATGAGATAAGATTACATCAGATAACAAAAGCATGGAGTGTGCTTTTAATTTAACAAAAAATGTTCCATCCGGTGTCAGATATCTTGGGTTTCATTGTTCATCTGTGATTCTGTTTGTGTGTCGAGACTTTTCTGTTGTTTGGTCCACATGGCTGCATACAGACCTCCCTGGACCAGCAGCTCCTCGTGCCTGAGCAAAAACGAGAAACAGAAATTGATATTAGACAAAAAAGGAAAACCATAACATTTCCAAAAGTGCATCGGGTAACCCCTCTGTGCTGTTTCTGGCCTTCTTATAAAAACCGAAATGTAAGATCAACATCCCTGTTTCATCCTCTTTAAACTACCTTTACTTTTGTTTCAGGACTTTTAGTATTCTTCAGGAGATTTTAAGTACTTGTACGGTTCTCCATAACCTGGCTCCATATTATTTAAGATCAATTTAGCTCAACATTTCAATTATTTGAATTCTTAAGCAGGGTCTTTTGACTTTTCCACACTCCAGGATGTCACCACATTTTATTTATTTATTTATTCATAACTTGTTTTGTATCATATATATGTGAGGAAAATAAAGATTTAAAGAAGAGAAAAATGGCTCACAGATTAAAGGAAAAGAAGAAGCCGAGCAGACAGGGGAGAAGGTGGGTCACTCATAATGTCTTGTGACACCAGAGCGGCTTTAAAAACAAAGTTGAGCTGCCTGAAATCCTCCTTCAGACTTTAACCAACTTTACTATGAATTAGTAAAACGAAAAGTCTGTCACTGTCTGGACTTCCAGACAGAAAGAGAGAGAGAGAGAGTGGGAAACACTACGGGGGTCAGAAATAGAACGATACCAGGAAACTGAGACAGAGAGAGGGAAAACAGAAGGAGCAGGTAGATGAAGGAAACATTACGACGGGATGAAATGCAGAGAGAGAAAAAGAGGAAAAAGAGGAAGACGAAGAGAAAAAGAGTAAACAAGTAAAAAATAAATGCATAAGCAACAGGAGAATAAAACAAAAGTTAAGAATCCAGGCCTCACATACTTTGTGGTTTTTTATGTTCAAAGGTTTAATGTTGTCTGTGTTTTTACAACGAGGAAGGGTTTGAGATTTTTTTAAGGCTAACAGTAGAATTAAGACAGATTCTTGTGTTGTCACATTTAAACAGTGAATGTGTTTACATGGACTGGAGATTCCCTGTTTTGATCAGGTTTTTTAAGTTTCCTGTTTTTGTGTTTGTAAACATCATATCCGGATTTCAGAAATTGGGATAAGCCCTTATCCAGATTATGCGACCTGTAGAACTCAGAAAGAAAATGTTATTCAGTGACATCTACACGCTTTAGCCAAGTGGCGTATCAGAAACAAAAAACATGGTGACCAGATCGTCTTACTTCTGGAGTAATGAAGAAACTGAGTTTTGTCTCTTGGTAATAAAGAATTAAAGAGAAAGAAAGTACAGCAGTAAGCGACGGTGGTCTCATCACAGCCACCTGAGCAAATAAGATGCAGGATTCAGAAACCAGGTTATTAGTATTCTTCATGTATACAGGGACATGAATAACCAGGTTTCTCTGTAAGGCAAGTAAGGCATGTAAGGCAAGGCAATACAAGGCAAGTTTATTTATGTCGCACATTTCAACAACAAGGCAATTCAAAGTGCTTCACACAAGACATCAAAAAGCATCATGACAGAGGAAAGAAAAGAAACATTAAAATAGAACATTTAAAAGTGAAAAAAGTTGAAATTATTAAATCTGAAAATATGTTCAAATAAAAATAATTCAAATTAAATTAATTGAAATAAATAAAGTATAAATATAAAAAGAGTCAAAAGTTACAGTGCAGAGTTAAAGTTTAAAATCTTATTAAAGCTGTTTAATGAAAGGCAGCTGTAAACAGGTGAGTCTTCAACCTGGATTTAAAAGAGCTGAGAGTTTCAGCAGACCTGCAGTTTTCTGGGAGTTTGTTCCAGATATAAGGAGCATAGAAACTGGATAATAATATATGTAAACAACATATTCCAAATATAATCAAAACAGGGATAGGGCTCATAACCGGGATACTGAAGTCCATGTAAATGGTCTCTGAGTCCTCAGAATTAGTCAGCTCGGCGTGGACGTCCTCGTAAAGAATGTTAAGCTTGGTGACAGCCTGAATCCTGACACCGGACGCTGAACTGGCCTGTCCTGTGTTTACATCACATTGTCGATCAGAAGATGAATGACTTTTAGTTGGGGTTCCCCATACTTGCCTGCAGGGGTCTCTCCATGTGTTTACCCCTCCGACACATGTGAATGATTAATCTCTCAGGTGTGTCCCCAGTGTTTTGGTGGATTACACAATCAGTTGGATCTACATTGATGAAGTTTAAAATATTTGCTTTTGTTTTCTCAGAGCGTTCTGTCTGTATCTGACTAACATGACTCACAATACGCCACAAAGTCAGTAAAGTATCTGTCATGTTCTTTGTGTTGTTCTCAGATGAACGGACGCAGACTCTTTTTTTTCTTCTCGAGTCCACCTGTTTCTAAACTAAGCACGCTTCATAATAACATAATGCCATGCATGTGTTGAAATACGATGTTATGTACGAGAGGTAATCGTGCTCAGACCCGGTTAGTCCTGGAGCAGTGTGAGTGCAGGCCAGCAGGGGAATGGCTAGGGGGGGCAATCGTTTCTAAGCGCAGTATGGGACAACTTAGCTAGTGTGGGTGTGCCCTTACTTTAACATTACATAAACACATTTGCGCCCTAAGGTTTTCAAAGACCCATATTAGATTTGCACCATCCCAATACAGACACCGTGTGTGGTTCACCAGATAAAAGCTGTGCAGCTCCTTTAATGTTTTAACAGGTTTTTATAATAATTTATTTGGATGAGTTGGTGGTGGCAGCGTAGTTGTTATATGTGACGGATGTTTCATGGATGCTTAAATAAATTGTATATCTCAGGTTCAATAAGCATATATCATTAGGGTGAAGTATATCACTTCCTCTTTGTGTAGCATTGTGTGTGTATTGTGGGGGTGGGGTGGGGTGGTATTGTTCCTCAGTTTGTGACAAAGGAAGTCCTTCTAGCTCCTATATCAAAGGACTGTACGCATCAACGGTTAAGTGGCAGCTCAAGTGTGTGTGATTGTGTGTGTGTGTGAAAGAGAGAGAGAGAGACAGAGAGAAGGAGAGTCTCCTCTTTGAAATGTAGACATTACTCCGACCTGGAAGTCACCTCTTGGCAACTTCTTTAAAAAAAAAAAAACAACACTCACATTTGAAGTGATATTAAGGTAAATTTTCTATTAAATTTGGGTAGAATGAGCAGAATCCCTTGACCTGTGTAGCGTGAGTGTCTCCTGTAGGTATTGTAGGAAAGCATGTCCATGTGTGTATGTGTGTGTGCACATTTGTTAGCGCCTGACTGGATACAGACAGATTTGCAGTTGACATGGCTCATCCTTTCTTGACAATTATTTAAAAAATATGAATACATAACAAAAAGTCCACAATTGGTCTGTGTGGAGTGATTGTCCCCTTCTGGTCATATAGGAAAGTATGTGTGTGTGTGTGTGTGTGTGTGTGTGTGTGTGTGTGTGTGTGTGTGTGCGTTAGTACCGACAGAGTTTATGGAGGTCCCCTTTTTTATTGTGCAAAGAAAAGTTAGGGTTTGAGTCATGTTTCAAGTCCCCTCTTGGCATCTTCTTTATAAACAAAAAAATCTAACTACATTTGAAGTAATATGATGATGAAAGACCTTAAAAGTACATTTTCTATTTAATATATTTTTTTAAATGACCAGAAACAAAAGTCCCCAAAAGGTCAGTGTAGCGTGATGGTCCCCTGATAGTAACGTAAATGAGAACATGGATGTGTGTGTGTGTGTGTGTGTGTGTGTGTGTGTGTGTGTTTGTGTGTGTGTGTGTGTGTGTGAGAATGTTTGTGTGTGTGTGTGTGTGTGTGTGTGTGAGATCAATCAGCCTTTGGGGCAGGAAAAGATACCAGAAAGTTTAAGGGTCACCCACAAAAACACACTCAGAGTGTTTCTGATCTGCAGATAACAAATTTGAAACCACTTAGGACACACAAGATCGTTCAGGTGTGTCGAACAACCTCTCACACACACACACACACACACACACACACGCGCACGCACACACACACACACACACACACATACACATACACACAAAAACCCATCAGTAGATGTTAGTCAGTGATCAGATAAAACAACGTTAAAACACTATCCCAAACTGAAAAAAAACAACAACCTTACCGTCCTCTCTCTGCGATCCGCCCGTTGTGAACCACCAGGATCTGATTCGCCCCAGCAATAGTGGACAACCTGCAAAATCATACAAATATTATTCAACACAATTCCTTTTTCATTTCCTCATTTTATTGCTTCTTGGCCATATATAAAGCATTTAAAGGGGGCATATTATGAAAAATCCAGTCCTTTGTTTGTGGTCTGCATAAGTCTTACAACACAGAGAAAAATGCTCCGTTTCAAATGTGCTATCCTTGTGATGTCACAGTGGGATTCTGGTACAAAAAAAAAAAAAAAACCCTTCTCCTCCCCTGGTATCTCCACCCATGGATATGATGTTTTTCTGACTACAGTTTTGATCCTCATGTTTGGCATTTTGGCCGTCAACAGCTTTGTTTTATGGAACAGATTTGGACAAATCACAAAACCCATTGGCTATTTTCTGAACATCATACAGCCTCTGGATGAAAATGTCAATTTCTGGGGGCTTCTGATTCAGATCCTGTACAACAATCAAACAGAGTTTTTATCAACATACAGACCTTCAGATATACACAGTAGATCTCTTAATCTTTGGAAACATTCAAAGGGTTATTATTATAACCCTTTGAGTATTAGTATCATAAGTTATATTATTATAACTTGGTTGGTATTTCTTGGCAGCGTTAGCTAAAGTTTATTTTAAAAAACACTTCATAAATAAATAAATGGAAAGTAATGCATCATGCAATTATCCGTCAAATACAATGAAAACTGTGTGTGCCCAATGATTGTTTGTTTCTGTGCCGACGTGAGTCCTTGTGTTTCTTCGATCGCTGCTTTGGGACGCAGCTTCAAACATAATAATAGATGTCATTAATAACAGATATACAGGCCAGAGCTATGAAAACAGGATCAAAGTTGTAATCACCGAGAAATATTCTTCAAACATGTGCGTACAGGAGTTAGCAGATCAAAGACTGAACAAGGTCTGACTGATAAATGAGGAGAAGGAGGAGATGAGAGAAAGCTTCCAGAGGTGTCAGAGGTCATGCAGAGAAGAACAAGGAGAGGAAATGTAAGGGACCCACATTGTAATAAGTGAGAGAAGGATTGTGTCATATAATCCGGCTTGATGTTAAATGTGTTCAGCTGTCGTGTAAAAGCAGAGCACACAGTCATTCCTTGGTAATCACTCACAGAAACACTAGTTCCCTTTAGGTCTGCCATGTTTGTGAGACACACATGCACAGCTGAGTGTGTCGCTCTCGGTTGGAGAACTCTGTATGAACTTGTCTGTAAATTATTAAAGTTAATATTTATGACCAGTCTCTGATGAGAGTCTGATTAAAGCCACACACGCATGGACCTAAATGGCTCTGAGGCTTTGGGATGTGGCCTAATGGGGAATCAGGAATATCATATCCAAGGTGTTGTAATATGTGCAGATGAAAGGTTGCAACTTATTCAGAAGTTTTTGGAAGAAATTAGAGCTTGTACGGTTTTTGAGGTATCATTTCTTTTTCAAAGGTTGACATTTTTCCCTCATGCCCGATGCTGCATGCAGAACACACAAAAAACTGGTCCTGCCTTCCTTTCCAAACTGCTGAGTGTCACTTTAAGCTTCAGCAGAGCCACCACTCTGCTTTAATGTCATCAAGGCTATCTTTGGACGTTCACCTTCAATATTTGATAGAAAACCTCGGTCAAAGGTAGAAATATCTCTCCCCAGAGACTGCAGACGTCAAAGGTTTTTTTTTTTTTCCTCCACTCATTCAAGCTTATATTATTATACAGCAAGAGGAAAGCATCCAACTATTTACATAAAGGTATTTTACTTATGAAATGTGGTTCATGATCTATTTTTAACCTAAGTTACAGTTTGCATATCTGCTCCTTGTATGGATAGAGTCACTCATGCTAACCATCTTTCTAGGTCAGACATCATTTTTTTTTACAAATCATATTTGCAATTTCAACATTTAGTTATGATATGACACAATATATCCAATTGAGGTCAAATCACACATGTAAATAATCAAATAAACAATGACTACATTGCTTCATATTCAGGGTCCTGGTATTGTTTGTTTGGCTCACTTGGTGTCATGGGTGTCAGGTCCCTTGAAGAACACAGAGTTTTTCTGTTTTTCATAACCTCTATGCTTTTCCTGATACATCTGCTAAACGGCAAGCTGCATGTAGCCTAAACAGCATGCTGCATGTAGCACCCGGTTAATGGAGTGATTTCACTCCTGCTCAAAAGTAAAAAGTGGGGCGCGCTGGTGGCGCAATGGTTAGGGCGCGGGTCCCATGTGTTGAGACTCTCGTCTCGAGCGGTAGGCCCGGGTTCGCTTCCACCCGTGGCCCCTTTCCGCATGTCATTCTCCGTTCTCTCTCCCTGGTTTCCGACTCTATCCACTGTCCTCTCTCTCCCTGATTTCTGACTCTATCCACTGTCCTCTCTCTCTCTGGTTTCAGACTCTATCCACTGTCCTCTATCCACTGTCCAGGTCCATCCACTGTCCTCTCTCTCTCTGGTTTCTATCCACTGTCCTCTCTCTCTCTGGTTTCAGACTCTATCCACTGTCCTCTCTCTCTCTCTGGTTTCTGACTCTATCCACTGTCCTCTCTCTCCCTGATTTCTGACTCTATCCACTGTCCTCTCTCTCTGGTTTCTGACTCTATCCACTGTCCTCTCTCTCTGGTTTCTATCCACTGTCCTCTCTCTCTCTGGTTTCAGACTCTATCCACTGTCCTCTCTCTCTCTCTGGTTTCTATCCACTGTCCTCTCTCTCTCTGGTTTCAGACTCTATCCACTGTCCTCTCTCTCTCTCTGGTTTCTGACTCTATCCACTGTCCTCTCTCTGCATTAAAGGCACGAAAAAAGCCCAAAAATAAATCTTAAAAAAAAAAAAAATGTAAAAAGTATGAGGTAATGAAAGTGCACCGTGTTCCCTGCTTGATTTTATAAACAGATTTCCGCCGTGTTCAGGGGAAGGAGAAAGATCCCTCCGTATCCAATAAGGGAAGTTTACTTTCAATCCAAAAACTGACAAGAGACATCCGAGCTCATCCTTCAAACCCAAGGCATGATCTGTGTCTTTGTACGTTTTCATTTTATTTAATGCTCAACTGATTAGGTCAGTAAACAGTCCTGATCCTGCTCCATCTGTTGCTGCTACTGAAAGATTAAGAAGCTGTTGGATCAATTTAATCAAAGATCTGCAGGTCAATATACAGACTGAGAGACTTACACTGAAAAATGTATAAAGGAAACTAAATAAAAATATTCACTAAAAGAGACATCAGACACGTCTGACCCGACTGGATCAACCAACACTGAAACAAGTTGACAAGATTATTGAATCTGTTTGGTTATCCTGTTGAAGTCAGCTGACTCTCCAACAACCCGCGGGGCATTAATAGATTAAAACTGGGATGTAACAACAGAGGCCATATTAACAAAATGATTGCACGGCTTTTGTGCCTCCTTAACCTGTGCAAAAAAAGGGAAAAAGATACCATCTAATTCCTAAAACACACACAAAGGGTTAAACGCATCCCTTACTGCCTCGCAGAGCAAATGACATCTAGGCGCTGGTGCTGTTTGCGTATATTCAAATGAGCCACTATGCGGCCATTTTGAGAAAAAAAAAGCCCCCTCTTTATGCAAATTGGCTGCATCACAAGTAGCAACTATGCACAGAGTGAAAAAGTCTGTTGAGAGTTGGTGGAAACTGCGCCGCGGTATTTATAAGAGATATAATGAGTTAAGTATCCATGGAAAACAATTCCACCTTTGTATGACTTAATGCTAATCTGCAGTATAAATGAAGTCATTAAATATGACTTTACTTTTACTGATATAACCCGGGGTCGAATCAGTCCGGGTCCATCTCCACACTTCATCCCTGTGGAAGCTCTCTGCAGCCGTTACCATGACGAGGATGTGAGTGTTGTTTTGTTTTTTGTTGTTCATGCTTGCGCCATCCATGGTTCCAACTTTAAAACTCACATTTTTCGAGGTCTGGCCTCACAATAAACTTGAGAGACTCCCCTCCCCTCCCCCACCTCATCATCTTTATGCTGATAGAACTTCATATATCTTCTCTCTACATTTACACACTAAATGATCTTTGTGAATTAGTCATCAAGACAGAAAAGATCATAAGAGCTATGACCATTCTTAATGAATCAGTCCCACAGTTACCAGCAAATACAATCCATACGTTGTTTCAGATACTCAATACAGGTTACACCATGAATATATTATTAATCACCAGAGTTTATAGTACAATTGTAAACAAATACTAATGATGGTGGTGGAATCATTAGAACATGTCCAATTCAATACAACTGCCAGTTTATGCAATATTCCCTTTTCATTGAAACAAATCAAAAAGATAAAACATCTATATGAAATCATGACGCTTACTTCAAAGCCACTTTTGTTATTTTTTCTTTCCGGAAGCAAACTTTCATTCAACAGTTTATGAAGGTGAGTTGGACAAATGCCTCGAGCTTTAGTGTGGACACAAAGACGACTTCTCACAGTCAGCATCTGTAAACAATGAGGGTATGCATAACTCAGAGTTTCCATACAGGTGCACCTTCTCCTGAAAGTTTGTTTTTGTGAATCATACGTTTTTATAGTTGTTTGGGCGATGACTAAATGTGTTAAATGTGTATGCAAAAGCTTTAAATGGGCAGATTGTTTCACCATACTATAAAAACACTAAGGCTGGTTTAGATTTATTCTATGGTCTTTTTATGTCTTTATCTTTAGAGATAGGACAGCGGATAGAGTCAGTGGGGAACCACAATCGACAAAAGGAGACACACCTCGGATTTGAACCCGGGCCAACCTCTCTTGAGAACTCAAGCCTGGGGCGCGACCCACTCACCATGCCACCGGGCGCCCCCAGAAGCACACTGGTTCAAGTGTTTCAATCGATTATAAGAAAACAATTCAAATGATGATGCTTGATGTGATGACGTCATACTATGTGCTGCGCAAATACATATTTCATTAATTAATTGTAATGTTCAGTATTTTAAATATTTAGAGTATTAACAGCAGCTCATACGGATTTAAGAACATTTCAACAGACAATCAAACCTCACACTGGGGCGCTGGTGGCGCAATGGTTAGTGCAGGCGCCCCATGTATGGAGGCTGTAGTCCTAAAAGCGGCCAGCCCGGGTTTCTAGTCCGGCCTGTGGCTCCTTTCCAGCATGTCATTCCACTCTCTCTCTCTCTCTCCCTGGTTTCCCTCTATCCACTGTCCTATCTCTACAATAAAGGCACAAAAAGCCCCCCCCCCCCCCACAAAAAAAACCTTACACTGAAAGTTCAGACGTGGCTTAGTTTAGAATTTTTAAATAAACAGAGCAGTGAGGGTGATGTGCGGACACCATACGTTTTCTTTAAATGCATGTTTTGGACATAATGAGGGAGAGAAGCTGATAAGAAATGGTCTGCACCACGAGCAAACAACGGTCTCACGCTTAGTGAATAAAGTTGATGGATGCAAGAGGTTTTATAAACAATGTACAGACTGCTTTAGTAAACAGACAAAAAAAGCAATCACACATATCAATGCAGATTACTACATCTTCATATCCAATAACTCAAGGTAAACTGTAGTTTAAATGTTCTGATAGCTCATGGTGTAAATTGTCCCTGATGTTGGGGGGTCCCTGTTGCTTGGTGAAACGGATCAGATCAAAATTCTATCCTGGAAGATATAGGAATGGAAAGCTGGTAAGCTAAGTAGTTATAATTATTTGCAAATTGTAAAATACTTTTAGCCACTCAGCTAAATTATGTTATGATATTTTGAAATTAAACCAAAAAATGTCATAGGGCATTCAACTGAAGCATCGTGGTAGATTTCTTCGTCCATTTTAAGACTCAAGTGGAACAGCTGTCTGATTTGGAAACTGCTTTCCATGATTCTTAAAAACTTCATTAACTCTGGTCGTTAAAGGGAAACTCTTAATTAAAGCTTTTGAAAGGTGGCGGTAAATAAGCTATCCAAGTCTGTGATACAGATAATAAACAATATCGTTTTTATTGCAGAATTCAAGGCCTGTTGTTTTGTGGTTTATTGACTTAAATAAAAACCACTAAGGCCTTCTTTCTGATATAGGAAATAACCAAAACAGCTGAAAGTAAAAGGAAAGAAGGATCTCCATTCAGCTCTGGTGGTGACTGGAAACTCTCAGGAAAATGAAAAACACAATTTGTTGATTAACCGAACGCATTATATAAACTTCCCATGGAATGAAACAGATGATGTAATAATCCTTCCGGTGAAATCTGGAAGTCTGTCAAACAAAATATTGTTTTTAGATTTTTCCCATGTAGTGGAAAACACACTTTGAAGTTTCAGACTGTGAGCGTTTGACCAAAGGGTCGATCTCTTTCTGTGCATTAGAAGCTGTACTTTGATCATGTTAGTCATGGAGAGCGATAAAATGATCCGGTGTGCTCCTGTACCGGAGGAAGTGTTGAAGCCTGTGTTAACACAGTGTTGCAGGAATCAGCACCACAGGCTTCTTCTCTCTTGATGTCTTTTAATGTCTGCGAGTGTCAGAGCCTTTCAAGTCTTTTTCAATATCACTCAGACTGATGAATAAGCGGACATCTGTTTCTTTTACTTTTGTTGACCTGTCATCACATGTCATCGTCATATCCTCCAATCAGCTTTTAATTTAATCTCTCCATCCCTCTCTTTGTGTCAGCTCTAATCCTGTTTTCCTTTCACCACATCCCTCTTTTCCTTTCATCTCCCTCGCACACATTTGGTTCTTCTTTTCACTTTGGTCTTGTCTTACCACCCCGTATGTAATCACATTGTAACAGATCGCTCTCTTTTATATGTACAGAGTATGTGTTAATGCACCCAGTGTCAGAGGATTATCATGTCCACATCTTCACCAGGCCACAGACGTTTATGTTTCTCAGATGATGTAGCCTCCTGACTTTGACCATCTCCTGACTTTTCCTTTAGCGTCATCATGAAGCTTAAATTTTCTGTTTTTAGCTTAACGTCTCAAATATTAGCTGGATTTCAGTTAAATTTGGTAAACCCACTTCTACCTACATCAGGATGAAGTTCAATGACTTGGAGATGCCTTCACTTTTCCTCATGTACCAGCATCAGGTAAAATATTAAATGGTCCATTACTTCAGCTCACACCAAATGCCTGCAAAACTATTATCATCTGGAAGTTTTCAAATAGGTAGCTAATGTTAGCATGCTAAAAGGCTTAACAAAGAGTTCTCCAGAGCTGATTGTGAATGGAATAACCTTGATCTGCAAACATTATCAAAAAAACAATCCTTTCCTCTTTTCTTGTGGTTCTACTGGATATGGGTTTCCTTTTGATGAACCCAAGCGACCAATTAACAACTACTTTTCATTTTCAGTCGGATCAGCCCCACAGAGAGGAAGAAAAGGTTGCTCTGCTCAATCAGAATTAATCAACAACTTACATTCTGGTGCTTTCATAGTGGTCTAAAACTGTTTAGCTGCATACCTGAGAACACTGCCAGCTCAAATGGCTCAAATAATAAATCACAGCTGCTGCAGTCACCTGTCAATCAAGGGGCGGGGCTGTAAATGTGCATCGTGCTTTCTCTCCAAACCAGCCAGCGTTCATAAATAATCACTCAAACATAACTGATATGCAAACACACATTCCATCACAAAGTTATTGTAAATAATATTAAATCTAAATATTCAATAAATGATTATGTAAGCATTGTTATTATCAGCATGTTAGCATGGTTCATGCAAACGGCTGTCCACCAATGTGCCCGGTTCAGTTTGAGGTTTCTGCCACTGCTGCCCATACTTTGTTGTAAGTGGAAAGACTGGTCAAGACCACGGGCAAGGAATGGTATTCTCACCTTAACTTTTGGTCCTGAGGGAAAAAGTATTTTGGACTAAACCTGACTAAATGAGAAAGTGGGAAAGGACCTTCATAAGTTCGGTCTGCTGTCTGCAGTAAATCAAAGGACTTCCTACGAAGTTAAACAACATATGACTTGATATGTAATGTCACCTGTGTGCGACCACAATAGTCGTCCTGTTGGTGCAGACCTTGGCCAGTGAAGCCTGGATGTTCCTCTCAGTTTGAGTGTCCAGTGAAGACGTGGCCTGATGAAACAAAACAAACACAGTCGAAGTATCATGAAGTGAGAGTGTTTGTGTGAGTGATTGCTGTAATGTTGGTTTCACTGCTTTATTGAATAATTATAGCTTAACCAACAAAAATGGGACACACATGGAAAGAGATGTTCAAGTAATTGAAATCAGGCTGACTGAGGAGTCCGGGGTCTTTACAGGAAATCACTGGATCAGAATATTTCTCTCAGTTTTATGAATATGGTTTTGTTAAGACTGAATGAGGCCTGGTTGGTTTGTCTACATTTCCTTTGATGTTGATGAGTGATTCAGTTGTGTGCAACAGAAAGACTTCTGACGACCATCTAAATGCACATGGCTGAATCTATACAATAAAAGGGTAGGTTAGAATTTGCCTCTTATTCATGCATGCAGATGGTATCTTTGATGGTAAAGTCCACTTCAATGGTGGGCAGGAGGACATAAGAATCATTCTACCAATCGAGTGATTTGTGGAGGACCCACTCTATCTACAAAGCAGCATGGTGGGAAGGCAAAGTGACGTCTCAACATTGACAACTGACAGTAGGGTCAAGTCGAAATGGAAACCATCGACTGGACAACTTATTTTGCATGCGCACTGCAACTTTTTCTCATTTATCCAGGAGATCTCTGGTCCAAAGTGAAACCAAAACTGACCACTCCATTCCGCTCTTGGCCTAAATTATGGAGTTTTTCGAAACCTTGCTATGAAGTTTTGATTCCATCCACCCATTCAGTTCCCACCTCATACTTTATTTAGCCCATTCATCACAAATCACAATAAAGAAAATATATGTGAAAATTCCTCAGGTTCAATAAAGCATCCATCCAGCCATTCATCCAACCTATAACCTGCTAGTGTAACATCACAATACTTCCCATTTTGGGATTAATGAAGTCCATCCATCCGTCCATCCCCCTATAGGGTGAAGTCGAAATGGAAACCATTGACTGGACAACTTATTTTGCATGCGCACTTAAAATTTTTCTCATTTATCCAGGAGATCTCTGGTCTTAAGTGAAACAAAAACTGACCATTGACTTCCTCTTTAGGCCTAAATCATGGTGTTTTTCTAAACTCTTTGGTACTACTATTCTGACTACTGCCTCAACTTCCCTCAGGATCAATAACACACAAATCCACCCACCCATCCAACCATCCAATCTGCAGGTGTTACACAGCATTTTCCCAGTTTATTGGGATTATGAAAGTCCGTCTGACAATCCATCCAACCATCCAGATCCAACCTGATACTTTGTTTTGCCCATTCATCAAACAAATAACAAATGCATCACACAATACAAACAATAAAAAATGTTATTGTTTAAAGTTGTATTTTGGGGCATTTTTGCCGTTATTGGATAGGACAGCTTAAGAGAGAAAGGAAATGTAGGGAGGAGAAAGTAAGGGATGACATGCAGCAAAGGGCAGACTGGTTTTGAACCCACGGCCACTGCGATGAGGACTATAGCCTCTGTACATGGGACGCGCCACATAACCGCTGGGCTATCCATTGCCCCCAATGCAAACAATCAGTGGTATTGTACAGTGGTATCATTTAGACACAACCACAATATCGTGTAGCCATCTTGTAGAGAAGCACTCAGCTTGGTTTGTATGAACAGGTAGCTAGGTGTATTTTAGTTTTAAAGGCCCTCCCTTGTGTCCTCACCTCATCCAGCAGAATGATCCGGGGCTCTTTCAGGATGGTTCGAGCAATTGCCACTCGCTGCTTCTCCCCGCCACTGAGCTTCAGACCCCGCTCCCCAACCTCGGTGTCGTAACCTGGTTGGACACATTACCATCATCTTCAAAACGATCAATCATTTGGTTACACATTAAAAAGTCACAACATTGAGGTTGATTTGAAATAGTTGACTGTCCAGAAAGAGGTTGGACATCTATGTAAAACAACAGACGTATATTCTTCATAATCATCATCACACACCCCGGCCTGACCCTTAGGAAGCTCCAGGATCCTGCTGTGTATGTCAGCAGCCATGGCGGCTCTCTCCACCTCTTGGTCGCTGGCTGTAACTCGGCTGTAGCGGATGTTGTTGCGGATGGTGTCGTTGAAGAGAACTGTATCCTGGGGAACGACGCCGATGTACGACCTCAGAGAAGACTGACGCACCTTGGACAGAGAAGAGGACCGGTCTTTAGCCTCAGAACTGAGAGAACACAGGTATCCTGTGGACATAGATCAGCTTTGAAACCCGACAGGCATTAAGGTACTTCATGTCAAATCAACAAACCACCTTGGACCTGGGATCCTCAGATCTTTGGGTCATGACCCAGACTTATTTCATGTTGGAGTTCTCGCTCTACTTGCTCTTGATATCCACACACACACACACACACACACACACACACACATCATACATCTACATAAATGTTGCATGGATTAATCCATCCTATACTATATAATGCATGCTGCCCCAGGTCACAGACAGAACATGTCCTGAACAGATTTCTGTCACCGTCTCTCCCTCTCTCCTCCAGGTTTCCACATATCTGACTCTGCCTTCTTCCTTTTTATTGACACCTTATTTCTCCTTACTCCTTTTCATGTCATGCAAAGTGTGGAAGGACATTTATGAGGGCTAGATCTTCATCTATATTAAATATTTCCTTAAAAACTGTGCTCAGGTTTCTAGCAGCATTGCTACAATCGTCTTCTGTTGTTTTAGAGAGAGAGAAGTGGACATCTTTTAAAGAATCAGAACGCTATAATGGAAAGGATGTGGCTTCAGTTTAAACGGTAAACACAGCAGAGAAAGTAAAGTTAAGTATTTTGGTGTATCAACATTTTGTAGAAAATGTTCAAGATTCTGTTTTCTAAATACAAAATCAAAAAAACATCAGTAGTTATTAAAAATGTGCACACCAGTTGTACGCGTTTTTTTATTTAGAGGAAACCCACAACATACGAGGATGTTGAGATTTTAATTCTTTCTATCTGTATTTTCACTATTCTACCACTAGAGTCTGTGCGTATGCGTCGTCATAGCCGTGCTGATATTTACACCCATTCCTTAGTATAAATACGAGTTTGTAAATTCCACATTCTGCACGGTATTATGTTTCCTGTCTGGCGTTGGTGCTCATCGAAACCCCCCAGGAGGAGCTGGAAACATTGCTGGAGAGAAGGAAGTCTGGGTTGACTTACTGCGCTTGCAACCCGACTTCGGAGAAGCGAAAAAAGATGGATGGATGGCGTGATGGACTTACTTATGTGAGTATGCACTGTGGATTAACGAGGCCCCGGAGTGTATGACTCGTGACCACTTTCATAAAAATAAACACCCTTCTATTTAGTAGGATTATCAAAACACAATTTCTATTCTTCTATTGAACTGTGTTTACAATGGGGCACTGATAGCTATAGCGGTTATGTCACATGCCCCATGTACGGAGGATGTAGTCCTCATCACAGCGGTCGTAGGTTCAAATCCGGCCTCTGCTGAACATCATCCCCCGCTCTCTCTCCTCCAAATGTTTCCTTCTCTCTTCAGCTGTCCGATCCAATAAAGACAAAACGCCCAAAAAATAACTTTAAAAAGAACAACTATATTTACATCTCCATCCTGTCTGAAACAGATGTTCCAGACGAGATGAAACTCTCGTTCCTGCCTGATCTGATCAGTCGGGATTCAAACCTGTATCAGCACAGAACTCGTAATGTTCCCTCTCTCCTTGTATTTTATGAATCTGGCTCTGGATCTCTCCTGAAATAATTTCCGGTGTTCAATAACTCTCTGGTCGCTGCGCAGTACTTTGAGTGTTTCCTGTTAAAGCTTTCCTCCACAGCCACAACAGTACAAATTCCATTTCCTGCACCAGCTCGGTTTGGCTGCTAACCACTCACTTTCCCCTAATTTGATCTTTTTGCCGTTTAGTTTTTGGTATTCATTCCACTCGAGAACAACATGACATCTGTTTCTAATCGAGGCGGGCTGACAGAGCTCAACACCAAATCTTTAAAAAGAGAGAACGAGGCAGATGGAGAGGGAGAAGAAGAAAGACGGATAAAAATGAGCCGTTTAATGTTTTCACTGAAGCATCAACTGAGGAAGAAAGAAGGGAAATGTAAGAGTGAGACAGCTGTCCTCACACAAGAAATATATCAATAAAATGTAAGATGATGTAGTATTCCAAATATGTCCTAACCAACACTGTCCTAATCAAGTCCACAGGTCCTGCCATAAGCTTTGAATCTTTATTGGAGTTTTTAAAATGTTTTTATAACTTTAACCATGTGCTGTCAGGTCCTTAAACATCGCCATTAGAAAGGAAAATCACCAATATAAAGTTTAGAGGAACATGATGCAGAAACTCCCCCAAATAAACTCAATCAGGGTCAAATACGTTGAAGCACCACGATGACATTGAAGCAGTTCTTTCATTTTATGTCCATGGATAATCAGGTCCAACGTAGACCAGTGGTTCTAAACTGATCTAGCCTCGGGACCCACCACCAACTCCTTCATGAAAAGTTGGGAACCGAATTTCAGATACTTTTCAACCAATCAGATTTGTTAAATAAAATATTGTGCAGTTTGGACCTCAGATAAACTGCAGTACAAAACGTGACAGAACAAACACACAAAACAAAACAAACATGTTGAAAAGCGCTTCATAGACTTTATTACACAATATTTGTTCCAGGCAAACAGCGACCCACTGAAGATGGCTCCGTGACCCACTTTTGGGTCCCGACCCACCAGTTGAGAAACACTGCCATAGACTATAACTTATATTATTGTTCCAAGAGAGAAACGTCTCAGGTATCCTCTGTTACTACGTGTCCTGCTTCAACCCGGTCCTGATTCTGCTCCTGCCCTGACCCGGCCCTGATTCTGCTCCTGCCCTGACCCGGTCCTGATTCTGCTCCTGCTCTGACCCGGCCCTGATTCTGCTCCTGCCCTGACCCGGTCCTGATTCTGCTCCTGCTCTGACCCGGCCCTGATTCAGCTCCTGCCCTGACCCGGTCCTGATTCTGCTCCTGCCCTGACCCGGCCCTGATTCTGCTCCTGCTCTGACCCGGTCCTGATTCTGCTCCTGCTCTCTGACCCGGTTCTGATTCTGCTCCTGCTCTCTGACCCGGTCCTGATTCTGCTCCTGCTCTCTGACCCGGTTCTGATTCTGCTCCTGCTCTGACCCGGTCCTGATTCTGCTCCTGCTCTCTGACCCGGTCCTGATTCTGCTTCTTGTCACAGATGAAAGTTAAATTCTTGCGGTCTGAGGAATTTTTTTGTTCTGACAAACAGGAAAGGGTGTCAGAGACTAAGAAGAGTACTTTCACTGTGATTAGCTGTGATTGCTAACATGGCTCAACAGGAACAAAGCTAAATTGAAACCGCTGTTTATCCTGTAAATTAAAATAAAAAACAGGAAACTGATGGACACACGGATGAATCACTCCAGGATTGAGTAATGAGCAGTTAGCCTGCGGTGTTAGGGCCAGCAGAGTTGGACTCATCAGGGCTTAACTACATGTGGCGGCCATATGCAGGGACAAACAGCGGGGCAGAGGACTTTGGCACTAAAGAACAAACCTATCAGTCCGAGCTGCATGCACCGTGGTCTAATAAAAACCTGGACACACCTTGACAAAAAGAAAGAAGACGGCAGAAAAGACCGGAGCATGACTACACATTCACAGATCACTGTAACACCATCCAGAGTCAGAGAGTCAGGACCATTACTCTTTGGGTCTTCCCCTGTTTCTCTCTCTCTCTCTCTGGAGTCATGTATTTAGACAGATTTGGAGAAAATCTTAATATTTTCTTTGAACCGCAGAAAGAACAGATCCTTTAATCTAAGAGCAGATGTGTGCAAAGAGCAGAAAATCTTTGTGTGAAATCCCAGACTCAGCGAGAACATGTGGACGTCATTTAGAGAACCAGATATTAAAGTTATTCATTACAGAGTCGCTTGTAATCACAGCAGAAGAGAACAATTTCATCTTTGATTGGAAACTTAAAGGAAGTCTGCAGCGACACATAAATGTGTTGTTGTCAGAGCCGTGTTTACATGGACGGGACGGCCGGCTCCTCCCCTTGTGTATAAAAGCTGTTTTAGTCAAGAACTAGAGAGAAGAAGAAGAACATACTCACTGATTATTTGAATGTTAGTAAGAGTTTTTAGATCACGCTCATTCTGTGTCAGTTTACATGAAATGTGAAGCTACGAGCTAACTACAGAGCGCTAACATTAGCATGCTAACACAACAATGTGAAGCTACGAGCTAACTAAAGAGCGCTAACATTAGCATGCTAACACAACAATGTGAAGCTACGAGCTAACTAAAGAGCGCTAACATTAGCATGCTGACACAACAATGTGAAGCTACGAGCTAACTGAAGAGCGCTAACATTGGCATGCTAACACAACAATGTGAAGCTACGAGCTAACTAAAGAGCGCTAACATTAGCATGCTAACACAGCAATGTGAAGCTACGAGCTAACTAAAGAGCGCTAACATTAGCATGCTAACACAGCAATGTGAAGCTACGAGCTAACTGAAGAGCACTAATATTAGCATGCTAACACATCAATGCAGGACACAGCTAATGTGAAGCTACGAGCTAACTGTAGAGCACTAACATTAGCATGCTAACACAACAATGTGAAGCTATGAGCTAACTAAAGAGCGCTAACATTAGCATGCTAACACAACAATGTGAAGCTACGAGCTGACTAAAGAGCGCTAACATTAGCATGCTAACACAACAATGTGAAGCTACGAGCTAACTAAAGAGCACTAACATTAGCATGCTAACACAACAATGCAGGACACAGGTGATTGCAGCTCGAGCTAAGGACAATGTCGTCCGCCGCTAGCGCTTAATTTTGCTTAATTTTGGTGCAGTTAGTTTATAACTCCTTAATGTGAGTGGAGGGGGGTTGGAGGTTTGTCTCTGGAGGAGAGCGGAGGCTTCAGTATGGAGGAGGCAGTTTGTTTTGGTTTCATGCTGGAGCTCAAGGGCGACATCTACTGGATCAAAAAGTCGCACATCATTCAGGATCAACGAGTTAAACCCGACAGCCCTGATGTGAACATAATTACCGTAACATCTGGAGTATATGTGCATCGGTATATGACCCCTAACCACAACCTGCAGCTGTGTCGCTCTTTTAGTACGCTACGGACTGTTTTCTTTGAATTCAGGATTCTGTCCGACTGAGAGAGAAAAGATGTTAAATGTGGCGCCGCCAGCCTGCTCCGTGTCGCTATGTTTCCCAGCACAACACAGAATGAACGGGGGGGGGGGGGCGAATTTTCAACGGCGTCAGGTCATGTGCAGTGGGTGATGTTGGCGGCTGCTTATCAGTCATGACGGTGTGATCGTAGCGGTATAAAGAACGCAGAGGATGAAATAGTTATCAAATGTGCACTTTTTACTCCAGGGCTTACGGTAAACAACGGATACTTGTTTGTGCGGTTTGTTTTTTCCTGGGAGAGTTCTTAGAAGATTACACATTAAAGAAGTATTTATCGACCACAACATGAAACGCAGGCTTTAATGGAGTGATAACAGGCAACATGTGAAACAGATGTGTCAAAACTCTAACTTTGACATTTCTTCTGCACTAATCACAGATAACTCAGATGTTACTGAGCCGTTTAAAAAAAGGTTAACCACACGGATAAATACTTTATTTTGCTGTGTGTGATTGTTCTTCATGACTAATGGCTCACAGATCACGGGATTTGATTTGTTTCTGTTTGACATTTTTCTAAAGGCTTCTGCTGCGTTAACTGGGTTTAGCTTTTATATGATCAGGAGATTTAGACTGTAAATCTTAATGTTTGAAGCCTGAGTGGCGCCCCCGTCTGTCCCTGCAGGGGGCGCTGGAGTCCCATCGATGGCGGTTTCCGCCGTCTCAGTCTAACTTTCAGTCAACCTAACGACAGGCTGAGAGCTGGAGCTGAGGCGGGTTTTAAACCTCCTGACAAACCGTTACACCGCGCCCACCTGTCAATCAAGTCAGCTACACGCCTTATTGTGAATAACTCTTATCCTTCATCAAATCAAAACTGATGAGTCATCAAAACATTCACCCCCCGTACAGTGTGTGTCCATCCAGACATGAGCTAATCACACCTATTTGGTTTTTTGAACCAGGCTGTAAACATGTTCATCTCTGCTGTAAAAACAGGCTTTTTAGAATGGGTGTGTATGTGACTTCCTGTGCTTCTGCAGCCAGCCTCTAGTGGACACTCCAGGAACTGCAGGATTTTACACTTCAGGATCCGCTTCATTTTTAAACACCAGAGGTTGCTGCTTGTCAGTAGGGTCAGGAGGACCTTTCCAGGATATATAATCCCTCGAGTAGACTCTGGGTCTATCCCACGGACTCTTCCGAGTTGGGCTTGCACAGAAAACCCCCAAAGTGAGGCTTCCACGAGGCATCCAATCAGAAGCCTCAACCACCTCAACTGTCTCCTTTTGACTTGAAGGAGTAGCGGCTCTACTCCGATCTCCTCCCCCTCTCTCTCTACGGCTGAGCCCAGACCCCCTCCAGAGGAAACTTCCTTTGCCCGCTTGTACCCCTGATCTTATTCTTTCTGTCACCACCCACAGCTCATCACCTTTGGTCATGAATTATTTCCTGTTAAGGTAATTGCCTCCAGTAAGATTACACTATGGTCATCACATCTCACATTTCTAACTTGTTTTTTCCTGAAAAGCTTTTACGCCATCAGTTGTTGTTTTACGAGAGTTGCATTTTATCCGATGCCATCTGACTTTTTTGCTCTGTTTATCTGCATCTATCGCCTGCTCTAACGGGATTGGCCAATACTACTTTGACTTCAAAACAATCTACAACTTGACCACAAACAAAAGACCCATATGCTTACAATGCTGAAATCTTGTCCCTTGTCTGCAGCTTCTGCTCTACTCTTCAGAATTTCCAACATTTGACTTGATAATTAGCGCCCCCTCCTGGCCGCCTTACTTATCCTAACCCTTAAAACTAGCTTAACAGTACGTGCATTCATTTTGCATTTTTTCTTTTGCAGAATCTTAAACAATTTGTGGTGAATTCTGACGAAAGGTTGATAGTCAGAACCACTCGATGGACAAAAGTTTAAAAGCTGAAAAACACACAAAATAAAAGAATGAATATTTCAGCAGAGTACGACAGGACCGTTCATCATCGCCCTCCTCCCGCTAAAAAAGATAAACAGTCTGACTTTAATTAAGGAGGCGACAAAATGTGTGATGATTAAGCGACCCTCCTGCTGCGTAATTACAAACAAGCGTCCTCATCATCATCACAGCCTGAAACAGCACATCTGTCATACTCGGACAGGTGTTCATGTGTGTGTCAGAGCGTCTGTCATCATGTGTTTGTGTTTTTTTTATTGGGACTTTTGAGTTTCTTTTAACTGCAATAAATGGGCTATCTTTACACACCAACACACACACACACACACACACACACACGCATACACACACATACACATCTGGCGTCTGGACTCGTTGCTGCATTATTCAGGAACCTTTTACTATGATTTATTCACAGTGTGACCGGAGCTCACACACTCAGCCCAGCTGTGTGTGTGTGTGTGTGTGTGTGTGTGTGTGTGTGTGTGTGTGTGAGAGAGAGAGAGAGGGGGAAAGTGGAAGTCAAGGTGCGTGAGCCAAAGGCAGGAAACAGCCATGACGGAGAGATGAAAGGAGAAATAAAGCGAGATGAAAGGAGACACAAGCGGTAACGCTGACTGCAGTTAAATTGAATAGTTTGACATTTTGTGAAAAGTGTTGATCACTTCCTCAGCGAGATATATGAGAAGATATAAAACTGTCTCAGGATGGTGCCAGAACAATAAAGTTACAGGCAGCAGCTGATTGGCTCAGCTTAGCATATAGACTTTGAAACACCAGGAGTAAAGACAAAAAAATCACTAACTGCCTGTATCTAAGCTTAAAATCAACAAAGTTTGGTTTTTATCTACCATGGCCATGATATACTTAATGATGGCCTAGCGGATTAACAGAATGCTGCATGTACAGAGGCTAAAGTCCTCAGCAGACGGCCAGGTCGTTTACCTTGGAGATGTCCTGTCCATCAACGCAGATTCTGCCGATCTGAGGGTCATAAAATCTGAACAACAGACGCAGGATGGAGCTTTTCCCTGATCCAGATGGGCCAACCTGCACACACACACAATACACACAATACACACATAAACACATTTACACTGTTGTTTAAAGTCATATTGTCCACATGTTCACCTTTCATGTTGTCAGTGTGTGAAACCTGTAAATCAGCTTCACATGATTTATGTGATACTGGTGTTGGTAAATTCCCTTTTTTCCCCTCTGCCTGAAACGCTTTGTTTCAGCCGCTATTTATTTAAGGCCCCCCTCCCCACGTGCCCACTTTCTCCTGATTGGTCAGCTCTCTGTAAGCCTTCCAAGGAGCAGAATGCTGCAGGGCTGCCAGGGGAGGGCTGCTCTCCAGGTCTGGGAGAATAGAGTCTATGTAAGAGGTTTCAGCGTAGAGGCCTAAAGCCGTCCTGTGATATCTGTATCAGGGAACTTTTGTGCGATTTACAGAACGAGCCGTTTAGCGCCCTCTGTAGACTCATCCTGGGATTACTCCAACATACATTTACCTCATGATCTGAATCTTTGCCCACATTTAGTTTGGACTTTAAAGAAACACCTGACAGGCTTCCATGATGCTTCTGAATCAAGCAGGTTTATTTAAACATTTCTTAACTGTCTGTGCTATAGAGAAGTGAATGTGTGAATGCAGGTCAACTTACCAAAGCTACCGTCTGTCCCGCCTCCACTGTAAAGCTCACATCCCTGAGAACCTCCATGCTACACACAAAACAAACAAACAGGATCAAAATCACTTCTCTTAATCTCCGTTATACTTCCTGATCTCCAGCAGGGACTTCTGAAAGTTTGTGGTTTTTAAAGAAAGACAAACAATGACCATGAAAATTAGAAACATGCCTGTTGAAGACATTTGATTATTTGAGGTTTTGTTGTGTAATGACTAATGTCTTTCTCCTTTTTCACACAAATCACCGACATCTGGATCTTTTGGACACGTTTGCTCAGATCAAACTATCGAAATGACAAAAACACAGAGGAGGCCAATCAAGGCGCTTCATTAATCAAAAATAGAGACGTGTGTTTTTCATCCTGCAGAGAGCAAGTGATGAAATCAAGCTGAGTCACTTCTGACATCAACATTTACATGAAAAAAACAAATTATAAAGGAGCAATATTTAACTCTGACCCCTAGTGTTTAAAATGGGTACTGTAGTCCAAATTCTAAACATCATAGAGAGCTGTCCCCCCCCCCCCTCCTCCTCCTCTCTAGAGTCCATGCTCACTCAGGTCACCATGTGGTGGACTCTGAAGCTTCAGTGTTTATCCAGCTCTGCATGGGTCTGTAAACCTTTCTGTGTTCTAACCTCTCTCCATTTTTCAAAAGCATCTCCAATATTGATCCTAGTTTGAGCACGTTTCTGCTCGTGGAGCTTATTAGAAACATGCAGAGGCTTTTTAGGTCGGGTACAATCACTTCTATCTGAACCACTTCTCTTGACCGCTTCCATCGCTGCAACACCTGTTGACCTGATAACTGCTCTCATATCTGACAAACCGAGGGGCGTCCAAAACGGCCGTGTGGGGGGCGTGTCTTAAAAGCTTCTACCTTCTCTGGTCCAAACAAATCCAGAGCATCCAGGAGCAGAATCTAAAGTTAGAAGGAGGACATACTGGCTGCTGCATTGTTGTCAGAGAAGCCAGCACTTCAACATAACATGTTTCCTTAATGATCAGAGAGTAAGATACCTTTATCATTTCACTCTCTACACATCTTACTGAGATAGTTTTTGGCTACACACCCGGGCGCGTAGCTGAAACAGACTCTGTCAAACTCCACCTGACCTGCTGTGAGCCACAGGTCCTGAGCATCCTCAGCATCCTGGACCTTGTCGGAGAAGAGAGGAGAATTAAGATGAGAAAGACGAGGGGAAAATAAATAAAGAGCTTTTACATTTGTTGCTGAAAACATAGAGCTACCTGAAAAAATAATCTCAACTCCCTCCGTCCTCTTTGGGCCCGTCAATCATCTTAAATAATTTGCATGCACACTTGGAGAACAACTTAAGTTGAACTTTTAAGAATCACAATGTTTGGATAGATGATGTTTCATGACATGTTAGCAGACTCCATGTGCAGATGATCATCATGTTGTAGGGTCAAAAGCACAAGGACAAGCTGGACATGAGTTTGAGTCTTTCTTTAGTAGTCAGCTGCTGTTTTCCAAGAAGGGGGAAGATCCAGGGTCCCCTTTGAAATCTGCTTGGTCCCACCACATTCCCAGCCTATGATTGGCTATTTACCTTACAAGAGGCGGGATCTATGTCAAATCAAGTATTTGAGCTACGTCACATAAACAGACTGACTGAAACTATGTCCATGTTTTATACAGTCATCGATGGCGGTCACCGGAAATGCTGACTGAACCTAACTTTCAGTCAGTCTAGTAACAGATAAAGAGGTGGAGCTGAGGTGGGTCTTAAAGGAGGAGTCAGTAGAAATGTTTATAAACACCACATTCAAACTAGGCCCCTCCTCCTGGGCTCATCACCACCAGAGGCGCTCACTTATTGCAGGACGTAGTGTCTATGTTTACCGCTTGTACCCAGACTGCAAACTGCCTTAGAATATTAAAATGTTTTAATAGAAAAGCTGATAATTTAGCATGCTAGCACCAGCTAACCGCCGGTGTTTGGCGCCTACCTGCCCAACAGTAAACAAACAAACTCCACCTCCACGGGTAAAAGCCAACACAAGGTTCGTCCTTGTGTAAGTCTATCAGTATGTCATTAACGACCGTGTACAGGACTTTACATACACGATATAACTCATGAGTTTTTAGTAACACGGCCTTTCTACACAGCCAGCGGCGAGGACAGAAGACCGCCACGTACAAGTCTTGGTTATTGTCACTAAAGCTAACGACTACATCATGACAGTGAACTAACTATGTATGTAGTGTACCTTGGAAGTCATCATCCCTACATAAGTGATATCTGTGAGACTGTTCTGGTTTACATGGAATGAAACAGCTAAACATTAAACAACCGTTAGCCAAACGTGTTATGTTAGCTATGCTATGACGTTAGCAACATGTCACGTGTTGTTGACGGTCAGTGTCGGCTGGTATACGGTAGGATTTCAGTTTGGAGACATCGCTGTTATGACACCAAACAACACAACAAGACAACGTTATAATCCTCCTGAGTCCTGTTATCCTGCGGTGGCGATTCAAGCTTCCCTCGAGTTTAGCTTCGTTTGCCTCCAGCTAACGGCGTGGCGTTATTGTGACGTCGGCCCGTAAAGGGTCTGCAGATAAGATAATATGTATTTCTCCTTAACCCTCATTGTACTCCCTCTCTTCTGCATCCCGTCCCTCCTGCAGACTCCGGACTTTAACTGTGATATAAATCATGAGGAGGGTTAAATATATTAAACTCCATTTTACGATTTATCACCCTCAGCTTAGCATTGCCTTTCCTTCTGACCTCCTCCTCCTCCTCCTCCTCCCCCTCCTCCCTCTGACCTCCTTCTCCTCCTCCCTCTGACCTCCTCCTCCTACCTCTCCTCCCCCTCCTCCCTCCTCCCTCTGACCTCCTCCTCCTCCCTCTGACCTCCTCCTCCTCCTCCTCCTCCTCCTCCCCCTCCTCCCTCCTCCCTCCTCCCCCTCCTCCTCCTCCTCCTCCTCCCTCTGACCTCTTCCTCCTACCTCTCCTCCTCCTTCTGACCTCCTCCTCCTCCTACCTCTCCTCCCCCTCCTCCCTCTGACCTCCTCCTCCTCCCCCTCCTCCCTCCTCCCTCCTCCCTCTGACCTCCTCTTCCTCCCCTTCCTCCCTCCTCCCTCTGACCTCCTCCTCCTCCTCCTCCTCCCCCTCCTCCCTCCTCCCTCTGACCTCCTCCTCCTCCTCCTCCCCCTCCTCCCCCTCCTCCCTCTAACTCCTCCTCCTCCTCCCCCTCCTCCTTGCCTGCAGTTTCCCAAGCCAAAGAAAAGGGCCGCTGTTTTTTGAGGTCCCTCTAATGCCTTTGTGCACATTCATGTGGCTGTTTACCATATCAAGGGACTGTGAATGTAGGAGCCTTTAGTGAGGCAGCCGGAGGACGCCTTTTCCCACCGAAACACACACAAAAAGTCAGACAAACACACACACACACACACACACACACAGGCGGACACGCAGACACTGTGTTTTAGTATGTGTATGCGCACAAATACACACAAACACACAAAAGTCACACACAGACACTTGTTGACCTTCTAATCCGCTGACCTCTGACTGTGAGAGTTTCTGTGTTTTCCAGCTGAAGCCGACGGACGCTGATCAAAAACTCTTCATGACGATTTAGTTTATATCTGAATTATTCACACAGACTTCTCTTCATCCATCACTGTGACCAGGATAACTTTTATTTACCGTTATCTCACCCTACATTAGACTGATTATAATCCAACTATAACCATCATTACTGCAGTCACAGTTTATCACTAATCAGAGTTATTATGTCAGATAAGCAGAAAAATTAGATAATTGCCAAATAATATTAAAAAAAGATTTAAAATATATAATAAAAGTCTCTTCAAGATCAAGTTCAAGTTTATTAAAAGCCATTGCAACAATACAGTTTAAAGGAATTTGTCTTGGTAACCAGCGTTTATCTTTCAACATGCCGCCTACAATTATTATTATTTTTTATGTATTTATTTTTAATTACAAGGACCAACAAATTAACACAATAGACAACAAACCACAACAACAACATACAGACACATGAACAAAGATTAACAACAGCAGTTTTCACAGTCAGTAGAGCTAAATAAGCTCATTCATATTCTATTCAATTGTATTTGCTGTTCCTATTACACTGAACCATTCCTCTTTTAGAAATATTGCCAATGGGGACCATTCCCTTACAAAAACCTTAAGAGTACCTCTGAGTACATGAGATAATCTCTCCAAAGGCAAGATGGACATCAGTTTTTCATACCACATTGAGATATCAGGAGGATCTTCATCTAACCATTTCTGTAACATTGTGAGGCGTGCAGAATACAAGGTAACTCCAAGAATGTACTGGTGCCTACGGTCACAGAAGTCCAGTCCAAGAACAAAATGATGAGGATTTAAAGGAATATAACACCCAAATATTTTCTTTATCTCATTTTGGACTGAGAGCCAGAATTCTGTGATTTTAGGACACGACCACATAAGATGACCATAAGTGCCACAACTACTTTTGCATATCCGACATAATGATGAGCATGTAGGGTCATATTTACATCTGATAGCTGGGGTCACGTGCAGTCTGTGGATGATCTTATACTGAGTCTCATAGGATTTGTTCGAACATTTAATAAAATCTCTCTCCACATCTCATCATCGAGATGGTACCCAAAATCTTCTACAGTTTATTTGTCGACAGTGTTTAGACATCGATAAAAGCTGCCTGGGATTAAAATAGCAACATTCCCAACCAATTCCTTGTTGTTGCTTTTTTAAGCAGCGCTCTTTCATTCCCCTTTATATCTTTTAAAAGTTCATCGTAGTAACGTCAACGTTTACCTGAAACGCCTCGTGTCTCACCTCTTTCTGCTCGGTCAGCAGGGCCAGCATGTTCTCCATGTCCACAAACGCACTCTGAATCAGCCTGCAGACAAACAGATCCTTATTCTGATTAGGAGCACTCATAGTTTGATTATAGCTTTAGTAGCAGAAGAAGTAAAGGAAACGAGGAGTCTCACCTGTAGTAGGTTCCAAACCAGTTGAGAGGAGTATACAGCTGGATGATGTAGGTGCCGAACAGAACGTAGTCTCCAACCTTTAAAAGTTTATGAACATTTAAAAAGAGAAAATATTGCAATGTCAGTTTTTAACGATATTCTTCAACAGGAGTAAAAAGGAGAAAATAGTCAAGTAGAGTAGAATACATCAAAACTGTACGTGAGCACAGGACATAAAGATATGTAACTCTGACCCCTGGTGTTTAAAATGGGTACTGCAGTCTAAATTCAAAACATTGTAGAGAGCTCCCCCCCCCCCTAGAGTCGATGCTCACGCCGGTTGCCATGTGGTGGACACTGAAGCTTCAGTGTTTAGCCAGCTCTACATTTGACCTGATAACTGGTCTCATATCTGGCAAACCGAGACCTACACCCGTAGACATGTTTTTTTTATTCCCCTGTTATATTTTCTCCTGTCGTACCTGGAACTGCCCCTCAGACACCAGGTGAGCGCAGAGCAGAGATCCGGCGAGCAGTCCTGATCCTATGATAACGTTCTGCGTTTGATTCAGCAGAGCCAGAGAGGCCGAGCTCTTCCACTCACAGAACTGCACAAACAAGGAAAGCAAGTCAGTAGCCAATCTCTTCTCTCGTGTGTCTTACGCAGAAACACGAGCTTACCTGGTACTTCAGAATGGCGTCCTCAAAGCAGCAGACTTCATAATCCTCTGCTCCGTAGTATTTGACCTGTTTAAATAAATAAAAGTCAGAGAGTGAGGAGTGAGACCTTTTTTAAACATCCTGAAATCATCCTAGAAAAACATCCAGGACAAACTCCACCTGACCACATGGCTGTGACCCATGTGTGGTAACTCATTCAAAGCTTAGTTTCCTCCACCAAAGGTCAGAGGTGGAGTTATAATTAAACAAGCAGTGAAACTAGCTGGACACGAGGAATACCGTCTCAAAGTTGAGCAAAGAGTCAACGGCTCGAGACTTGGCCTGGTTGTCTTGGTCGTTCATCTCTCTCCTGTATTTGGTCCTCCACTCTGTGATCAGGACGGTGCAGGCTGCAGAGAGAGACCCGTCTGGTTAGCATCAATGCAGAGAAGCATTTGACCAGGCTGTTGTGAAATCAATAGTAGGACCTAAAGCTATAACAAGTTGCAACAAGAATATTATTGTCTGCAATCAAACTCCTTAAGTGCATTAGAAAGAGGTTATCTCAGCGCTGGTGGGTTTTTCTTAAAGGTCACATATCCTCCTCCTCCTCTTCAGGTTAAATAAGTCTCAGAGCTCCTCAAAACATGTGTGTGAAGTTTCTTGTTCTAAATCCACTCTGATCCTGTATTTGATCATGTCTATAAACCCCTCTATTTCAGCCCTGCTCAGAACAGGCTGTTTCTGTGTCTGTACCTTTAAATATGTAAATGAGCTGTGTCTGACCACGCCCCCTCTCTGGAAGGGCTTGGGTGTACTCGGTCTTTCTCGCTCCATGTCCTATTGTTCACGGTGAGAAGGCAGACTCAGAGGGCAGAACAAACACCTAGCTGTGGGAGTGTCACCCACCTGGGGGAGGGGCTACTGCCCTTTGTGATGTCAAGGAGGGAAAATACTGGGAACTTGTCTTGGACTCCAGATGAATCATTTAGATATTCATCTGTCAGTCTTGTCCAAACACCGACTGTTAGCTTGTGCTAGCGTGCGTTAGCTTGCAGTGTAGGTACAAGCAGTAACCGTACACACTATGTCCTGCAGGGGGCGGAGCTTCTGGGGGAGATGAGCCCAGGAGGAGGGGCCCCGTTTGCATGTTGTTTACAAACAATCTACTGACTCCGCCTTTAAAGAAAACACACAAATCGACTCACTGAGGTAGAGGAGCATGCAGGTGAAAACGATGAGTCCAAACCAGATATTGAAGTAGGAGATGAAGTAGATGATGGCGATGATGATGTCACAGACGGTGGGAAGGATGCTGAACAGGATGTAACTACACACACACACACACACACACACACACACACACACACACACGCGCGCGCACACACACACACACACACACACACACACACACACACACACACACACACACACACAAACAATGGAAGCTTTTCGTTCTATAAGTGTGTTTTTTAATACCATGGCTCCTTCCTGTCCTACCTGAGCAGGTTGTTGATGGACGAGGTTCCTCTGTCGACGCTCCGCAGCACGTCTCCGGTGCGTCTGTCCAGGTGCCAGCGCAGAGACAAACCGTGCAGGTGGGAGAACAAACACACCTTCATACGGAGGGGGCAGAGAGAATATGCACATCATCTTAAGTTCTTCTGCTTCACCTGAGTCTTTTCTTCTCACCTACACCCCCCATCTCAGAGTGACAGATACAGGAAACAGAGAACAGTGATTTCCCATTGGTACCTGAACGCCTCGGCTGGTAAACTGCTGAACTTTGATCCACATGAACTGACGCAGGTTGCTGATGAAGCCGGACGTGCCTACGAGAAACAGAAGAAGAGAGAACATCGAGCTAAGATTGCTCATATTCAAAGTGATAATTTAAATTGAACACACAACTGATTCTTCAATGTGTTCACACACCTGCTCCTCCTCCCTGCAGGAACTTCAGCAGTGTGTAGATGCAGACAGTGGAAACTAGTGAAGTCCAGCCGCCTCCTGCAGAGAGCTCATTCACTGTTGACACACACACACACACACACACACACACACACACACACACACACACACACACACACACACACACAGTCTGTTATTGCACATGAACAAGAGTCCCTCTGCCTGACGGTTACTTTCTCTTCTGGTGTTTTGATATAAACAGTTTGTGGTAGATTATTTCTGTTTGTTTACTTGTCACGACTCGTTTCCAAGCCGAAGATATTTTGAAGATCTGAATACTTCGTCCATCACTGACACACAAAGTCAAAACATGTTTGCACCCTCCTCTTTCTGCCACACATACACACACACACACACACACACACGCACACACGTTCATTACCATTTAGTAGAAACGTTCGGAATCAGGATGAAATAAAAAACAAATATTGGAGGAAGAGAAAAGAAAATGTGAAGATGAAGATGAAGAGAGAGATGGCAAGAAAATGAAAAGAGAAAAAAATCATAAAAAGAGGAAGAGAACATAATAAAGATGTAAGTGTGTGTGTGTGTGTGTGTGTGTGTGTGTGTGTGTGTGTGTGTGTGTGTGTGTGTGTGCGTGTGTGTGTGTTTTCTGCTCTTTGGCTCTGGCTGCTGGACTTGGAGGTTTGGAGGCGGGGTCGCACCAACAGACAAAACGTCCGTTGTACCGGTGTGTTAACTCCACGAAAAAGGCCGCTAATGCCTGCTAAGCATGACTGGCAGGAGGGGTGACCTCCCAGAAAACACTCTGCATGCACACACACACTTACACACATTTACACACTCACACACCAATACCCCCCCCCAGACTCTGATGCCTCTTCCACGCCTTCCTCATCACACAAAGCCGCGCTCGGCCTGGTTCTCGCAGCGCTGGCTCAGACTTTCATGTCGCTCCAGAAGCCAAACTGCAGTTTTTGTAAAGAGGAAAAGGAGGAAAGCTGACTTCCTCTGAAGTGGAGACTTGTGTTTTGTTGCCTTGTGGTGGATGCAGTCCTGGGTACAAAACCGGGTACAAAAGGCCTTGGCAGATGATGACACTGCCTCTAAACATGAAGCTTGTTTCCTCCTTCAGACCGATCCTAAAGTTCACTTTTCATTAACTTAACTTATTCCAGTTTTAAAGGAAATATTTTTATTTTTATTTCTGAAATGAAGTTTTTAAAAGTTTTTTTGGTTTGTAGTTCTCAAGTTTCTCAATCCGTTTTCACATCTGCACTCCTGAACATTTCTAGATCATTTCAGGAGGACTGCTTCAGATACGCTCCTGATCTGTTCACACATGCACCTCAATATAAATGCAGTAGAACATACTGGAGAACAGGAAACATGCAGCAGCAGGTTGATTAGAGCACGGAGATGGTAGAGGTGGCGTGCAGACAGTCTATGTTCGTGCAGCGATCACAGGGAATAAACGACTTTTACAACTAACATAGTTAGAGAAAACACAAACATTTAACTGAATTTGTCGTATTGACAAAATTGAATCAGTGAATTAGCAGGAACTCTTCTGTAGGGGCTTGGGTTGAGAGGCGGAGGGTCGCCTGGTGAAGTCTCGATGCGGACCAAAGTCTGAAAGCTGGAGAGGTGACAGGTCACTTCCTGAGTACTGCTGAGGTTCCCTTGAGCAAGGCACCATACACCCAAAAGTTCTGCCATACTCCACTTGTAGCAGCCCAACCCTGACATCTCTCCATTAGTGTCCACAGGTCGTGTGTGTGATTCGGGCCGTCGTGTGTGAGAAGCATGTCTCTCAATATAAAAGTGTAAAACCAGAATTTCTCCTCTGGGATTTATAAAGAATGTAAAATAAAAATGTAATGTTTCTGCTGCTTCAGTAACATGGCATCCCCAAGGATGTATCAGGAGGGTATAAAGGAGACTGATAAAAGTCAGTCTAAAAACTAGAGCACACTGCCACCTGGAGGTTCAACAGTGAAAATGCAACCACTCAGAATCAGACAGAGACTGAGTTATTCTGCTTTATCGTCTAAAACACCTTTAAAAAAAAAATATTTTATACAACTTGGCTTTGAAACACGTTTAAGTAATATGTAATACAGTTGGATGCATTAAGAGCTCGTTCTCTGGATTAGAGATTTTCTGTCCACAGAGGATTTCTTCTTACCGATGTTCTTGGAGTAAACTGGCACCAGCACATTAACCAGCCGCTCAGCTGCCAGCAGGCCCGCACAGAGCAGCACGAGTCCCTGCAGAGCTGCAGAGCCTTTGGGCCAGACGTACGGCAGCAACAGTCTCACCTTCGTCCCAAAGCCTTCCCACGCAGACGGTGAGGAGGGGGGAGAGGGAGAGGGGGGAGAGGGGGGAGAGGGGGGAGAGGGGGACGGGGGGTACTGGACCTGAAAGGACAGAGACGTTTGACAGAAAGGGGAGGGATGAGTTTTGTCAGATATAATGTTGAGGTGTTGGAGAGCAGACAAACTAAGAAGTTCAAAACAAACAGTAAACCAAAGGTGAGACACAGGTGAGACAAAAGACATAGGTGAGACTAAGTACACAGGTGAGACTAAGTACACAAGTGAGACTAAAGACACAGGTGAGACTAAAGACACAGGTGAGACTAAGTACACAGGTGAGACTAAAGACACAGGTGAGTCTAAAGAGACAGGTGAGACTAAAGACACAGGTGAGACTAAAGACACAGGTGAGACTAAAGAGACAGGTGAGAGTAAAGACCCAGGTGAGACTAAAGAGACAGGTGAGAGTAAAGAGACAGGTGAGACTAAAGACACAGGTGAGACTAAAGAGACAGGTGAGACTAAAGACACAGGTGAGACTAAAGACACAGGTGAGACTAAAGAGACAGGTGAGAGTAAAGACCCAGGTGAGACTAAAGACACAGGTGAGACTAAAGAGACAGGTGAGAGTAAAGACCCAGGTGACACTAATGAGACAGGTGAGAGTAAAGACACAGGTGAGAGTAAAGACACAGGTGAGACAAAAGACATAGGTGAGACTAAGTACACAGGTGAGACTAAAGACACAGGCGAGACTAAAGACACAGGCGAGACTAAAGGGACAGGTGAGACTAACGACACAGGTGAGACTAACGACACAGGTGAGACTAACGACACAGGTGAGAGTAAAGACACAGGTGAGATAAAAGACACAGGTGAGAGTAAAGACACAAGTGAGAGTAAAGACACAGGTGAGAGTAAAAACACAGGTGAGACTAAAGAGACAGGTGAGACTAAAGACACAGGTGAGACTAAAGACACAGGTGAGACTAATGACACAGGTGAGTCTAAAGAGACAGGTGAGACTAAAGACACAGGTGAGACTAAAAAGACAGGTGAGAGTAAAGAGACAGGTGAGACTAACGACACAGGTGAGACTAAAGAGACAGGTGAGACTAAAGACACAGGTGACACTAAAGACACAGGTGAGAGTAAAGACACAGGTGACACTAAAGACACAGGTGAGACTAAAGACACAGGTGAGACTAAAGACACAGGTGAGAGTAAAGACACAGGTGAGACTAAAGACACAGGTGAGACTAAAGACACAGGTGAGACTAAAGACACAGGTGACACTAAAGACACAGGTGACACTAAAGACACAGGTGAGAGTAAAGACACAGGTGAGACTAAAGACACAGGTGAGACTAAAGAGACAGGTGAGACTAAAGAGACAGGTGAGGTCAATCAGGGTGGATTACACAATCAATAAGACCGGAACAGAGGCGCTGCTTGCATGTACCTGCTTGGGGCCCCAGACCAGTAGGGGGCCCCTGAGGGTTCACAAACTTAAACCAAAGCAGCGGCCTAAAACATGCACATTTTGCAATGACAGCAGAAACCTCCCTAAAGGGGCCCCATCTGACAGCACTCACTCTCTTTGCCCTGCTCAGATGAGCATGCATCATTGCTGTGAACAGAATCGTGATGAACGCCGGTGTGAGGCCCCTCTAACTTATTTTTGCCTAGGGTCCCAAAAGACTCTTGAAGCGCCACTGGAAAGGAAGGAGAACTAGACAAGAAACACTGAGGCAAGAACTTCAAAATAAAACAGGAAACAGTAAAACCTAAACTTTGAATTGTTATAACAAGAGTAGAAAAGAAAACCAACACAATCAAACCGGAAATAATATCAAAACCCTGAAACAAACAAAATACAAAACTAAGCAAGAACAAGTCATGACAAATAACACAAGTCTGTCGATACTAACAACCAGAGAATCAGCTTCTGGTGTCTCTGGACGGGGCGACGGTCGCTCAGACTGTAGGCCCCAGGAGCAACATGCGCCCCCCCTCGTCTTTAGATCGTGAATCCATTTGGAATATCAATAAATAGTAAACATAAAGAAAACATGACAAAGTCCGTTGTGAAGGATTCAAACCCAATACAACATCATGAACGAAGACCAAATGCACTTGAACATTATCTTTGATTAACTGCCGTATGTTTGGTTCTTTGTGAAACAAACTGAAAATCATTTGCTGTAATTGTGCCAAGAAAGTTCTTGTATACAACGTTTATGAATGTATTTCCAAAAAAAGTGAAATACGCTTTGACAATCAACTTGGCTTAAAGAAAGAATGTGCGACTTTTTGATCCAGTAGGTGTCGCCCTTGAGCACCAGCATGAAACCAAAACAAACTGCTGTTTGGCCACGCCTCCTCCATACTGAAGCCTCCGCCCTCCTCTAGAGGACACCTCAAACCCCCCTCCACTCGTTTTCACACCAAAAGTTATGACTTAGAAAACACCATAATGAAACACCACTTAGCCCAAGCAGCAGACAAACTTGTCCTCGTCTCGAGCTGTAATCACCTCTGCATTGTTGTGTTAGCATGCTAATGTTAGCGCTCTTTAGTCAGCTCGTAGCTTCACATTGTTGTGTTAGCATGCTAATGTTAGCACTCTTTAGTCAGCTCGTAGCTTCACATTGTTGTGTTAGCATGCTAATGTTAGCACTCTTTAGTCAGCTCGTAGCTTCACATTGTTTGTGTTAGCATGCTAATGTTAGCGCTCTTTAGTTAGCTCGTAGCTTCACATTGTTGTGTTAGCATGCTAATGTTAGCACTCTTTAGTCAGCTCGTAGCTTCACATTGTTTGTGTTAGCATGCTAATGTTAGCGCTCTTTAGTCAGCTCGTAGCTTCACATTGTTGTGTTAGCATGCTAATGTTAGCACTCTTTAGTCAGCTCGTAGCTTCACATTGTTTGTGTTAGCATGCTAATGTTAGCGCTCTTTAGTTAGCTCGTAGCTTCACATCAGCTGGGTCCTGCATTGTTGTGTTAGCATGCTAATGTTAGCGCTCTTTAGTCAGCTCGTAGCTTCACATTGTTGTGTTAGCATGCCAATGTTAGCGCTCTTTAGTTAGCTCGTAGCTTCACATTGTTGTGTTAGCATGCTAATGTTAGCGCTCTTTAGTTAGCTCGTAGCTTCACATCAGCTGGGTCCTGCATTGTTGTGTTAGCATGCTAATGTTAGCGCTCTTTAGTCAGCTCGTAGCTTCACATTGTTGTGTTAGCATGCTAATGTTAGCACTCTTTAGTCAGCTCGTAGCTTCACATTGTTTGTGTTAGCATGCTAATGTTAGCGCTCTTTAGTTAGCTCGTAGCTTCACATCAGCTGGGTCCTGCATTGTTGTGTTAGCATGCTAATGTTAGCGCTCTTTAGTCAGCTCGTAGCTTCACATTGTTGTGTTAGCATGCCAATGTTAGCGCTCTTTAGTTAGCTCGTAGCTTCACATTGTTGTGTTAGCATGCCAATGTTAGCGCTCTTTAGTCAGCTCGTAGCTTCACATTGTTGTGTTAGCATGCCAATGTTAGCGCTCTTTAGTTAGCTCGTAGCTTCACATTGTTGTGTTAGCATGCCAATGTTAGCGCTCTTTAGTCAGCTCGTAGCTTCACATTGTTGTGTTAGCATGCTAATGTTAGCGCTCTTTAGCGCTCTTCAGTTAGCTCGTAGCTTCACATTGTTGTGTTAGCATGCTAATGTTAGCGCTCTTTAGTTAGCTCGTAGCTTCACATTGTTGTGTTAGCATGCTAATGTTAGCGCTCTTTAGTTAGCTCGTAGCTTCACATTGTTGTGTTAGCATGCTAATGTTAGCGCTCTTTAGTTAGCTCGTAGCTTCACATTGTTGTGTTAGCATGCTAATGTTAGCGCTCTTTAGTCAGCTCGTAGCTTCACATTGTTGTGTTAGCATGCCAATGTTAGCGCTCTTTAGTTAGCTCGTAGCTTCACATCAGCTGGGTCCTGCATTGTTGTGTTAGCATGCTAATGTTAGCGCTCTTTAGTCAGCTCGTAGCTTCACATTGTTGTGTTAGCATGCCAATGTTAGCGCTCTTTAGTCAGCTCGTAGCTTCACATTGTTGTGTTAGCATGCCAATGTTAGCGCTCTTTAGTTAGCTCGTAGCTTCACATTGTTGTGTTAGCATGCCAATGTTAGCGCTCTTTAGTTAGCTCGTAGCTTCACATTGTTGTGTTAGCGTGCTAATGTTAGCGCTCTTTAGTTAGCTCGTAGCTTCACATTGTTGTGTTAGCGTGCTAATGTTAGCGCTCTTTAGTTAGCTCGTAGCTTCACATTGTTGTGTTAGCGTGCTAATGTTGACGCTCTTTAGTTAGCTCGTAGCTTCACATTGTTGTGTTAGCATGCCAATGTTAGCGCTCTTTAGTTAGCTCGTAGCTTCACATTGTTGTGTTAGCGTGCTAATGTTAGCGCTCTTTAGTTAGCTCGTAGCTTCACATTGTTGTGTTAGCGTGCTAATGTTAGCGCTCTTTAGTTAGCTCGTAGCTTCACATTGTTGTGTTAGCGTGCTAATGTTGACGCTCTTTAGTTAGCTCGTAGCTTCACATTGTTGTGTTAGCATGCTAATGTTAGCGCTCTTTAGTTAGCTCGTAGCTTCACATTGTTGTGTTAGCATGCTAATGTTAGCGCTCTTTAGTTAGCTCGTAGCTTCACATTGTTGTGTTAGCATGCTAATGTTAGCGCTCTTTAGTTAGCTCGTAGCTTCACATTGTTGTGTTAGCATGCTAATGTTAGCGCTCTTTAGTTAGCTCGTAGCTTCACATTGCTGTGTTAGCATGCTAATGTTAGCGCTCTTTAGTTAGCTCGTAGCTTAGCATTTCATGTAAACTGACACAGAATGAGCGTGATGTAAAAACTCTTACTAACATCCAAATAATCAGTGAGTATGTTCTTCTTCTTCTCTCTAGTTCTTGACTAAAACAGCTTTTATACACAAGGGGAGGAGCCGGCCGTCCCGTCCATGTAAACACGGCTCTGACAACAACACAGCCAGCGGGACTCGAGCTTCTCCCTCATTGTAGACAGTCAGGACTCAGAGACACATTTACACAGGACAGACTTTATGATTTATTGATGTATATATGATATTTATATAAATATTTATTTATGTATATATGATATATATATGATATATATATATATATATATATCATATATATTTATGTGTCTTTATCAAATTCTGTGTTAAGCTCATTAAATCAAACATTACTTTTTGTATTTGAGTTTAAAATATAAATATTGGTATCACACATTCTCTCCGTTAATGTCCATGGGTCCTGTTAGTGCAGGTGTGTGTGTGTGTGTGTGTGTGTTTCAGGTGTCTGTGTGTGTGTAGCCTGTCTCTCAAACACAGAGTGATGAATCCTCTGACATTAATAAAGTTTGTAAGATTATCAGAACCTCACCTCAACATTCACCACTCCACTCTTTCGTCCTCCTCCACTCTTCATCGAGACGTCAGCCATCTGATTCAGCTCCACTTCACTGTGACGTTAAACTCCCTCCTCCTGCAGTCCGACTACGAGCACTACACACACACACACACACACACACACACACACACACACACACACACACACACACACACACTCGGTCATGGGATTACAAAGAAGTATTTCATTAACTGGAGCTGTATTAGTGGTCAAGAGGTGAACCTGCTGCGATGGCATGTCACACACACACACACACACACACACACACACACACACACACACACATACACACACACACACACACACACACACACACACACCCTTCTGTTGTGTTTTGAGCTTTGAGTTTAGTTGTAGCTGTGGTCAGCTTTTTGCTTTGACCTGAGAGCAGGGCAGTGTGTGTGTGTGTGTGTGTGTGTGTGTGTGTGTGTGTGTGTGTGTTTGAGAGAGAGAGAGAGAGAGAGAGAGAGACAGATACCCTCTGCCAGCTGATCCTGAAGCTCCGCCCTCAAATCCCAGTGCTTCAGGACACACCCCAAACAATCTGGCCCTAAAAAAATAATGTTTATGTAAACTCCTGGAATATTTTACAACATTGCTTTTATTGATTTTATTTTCTTTATCTCATTTCTTGTTGTTTATCGTTTATGTATGTTTTCTTGGCATCATTGTAAATGAGGGTCGCCCTCAATGATCTCTCCGAGAACTTAAATAAAGGTTGATGATGATGATGATGATGATGATGAGACCATAAAGGGAAGAAAAAAATCAAAATCCAACTCTGTCATCTAGTGTTCAAAATGGGTACTGCGGTCCAAATTCCCCACAGAGCTGATGCAGGATAAGACAGTCAGAGACCCAGAAGGTCTGGTCGGCCGTCGGCTCTAGTCTTTGAGGTGTGTTCAAGTGCAACTTTATGACCAAGACAAAGGCGACGCCACAGACGGCCTTCGTCCCCACTTCTTCTTTGCCGTCTGCTCGGTGCGTCAGGGTCTTGAGGGGTTAATATAATATAAAAAAAGAAATGAAGGACACAAGACAGACGATGTATTGATACCTTTGCATGGACAAATTTAATATAAAAAGTTCAAACTGAGCTCGACTTGATTACATGTTGTGTCATTTCCTATCTTCTGAATATGTACCCCCCCTCCCCCCCAAAATGACAGTTTCAGTTTAACATTTTTAAACCACATAAAACAAGCAGGTATGTTAAAGACTTCACAGGGTGTAGGCGGTTCATAGCTTCACGGTTCAGATCTAAATGTTGGACTTGAAGACGAAGCTGCTGCTCTGCGTTCTTCATTTCCTGTGAAGATATTTTTCTGATTCGTGCAGCATTTCATTCATCTACAGCATTCAGCAACATCAGCTTGTTAGTTCACACAGATAGTTTGCAAATGTCGACGACACATTCAGAATCAAAGAGAGAAAGTCGTTCTCCTGTTGGAGGATTTAAACGTGTTGATATAATGTTTACAGCATGATGATGATGAGATTTCTGTTCCTGTTTTGTTTCCTCACGTCGTTGCAGGTTACAGAAAGCAGACATTTCAAACCTTAAACATCCAAAGTCCCTGTGAGGAAGATTCAAAGAGGAGTTGAATCTTCATGTTTCACAGTTAGCTGAAGAGATCACAAACTATCAGACGGGACAAAGTGAAAGCTGCTTCTATGGATCAGTGTGTTTCTTACATTCTGCATCCTCGTCTGCAGGAAAAAAAATGCTCACTGTTCAACACTAAATGCTTGTGTGTGTGTGTGTGTGTGTGTGGGGGGGGGGGGGGGGGGGGACGCTGGAAGGAGGTGAGCTGAGGGTGCTGCAGGAGTCCCTAAACTCAGGAGTATTAAAACTCATCGACAGCTGGTTGTAGATGAGTTTTTGGTGTCAGATGGATTTATTGATTTATAAAACCTGAGACAGAACTCGACTTAGACGACTTCCTGCAGCCGCTAAAGATGCTAACCACAGGCTAACGTTACGTCTCAATCTGTTCTGAATAATATCTGCAGGGATGTCGGTCTGCTTCTCGCTCGCCCACTCTCTCCCTCTCTCTCTCTCTCTCTCTAACTGGCTGCTTTGTATCTGAAGGCTGCTGTGTGAACTAGCGTCGTAAAGACGTACCCACTTCTCACCAGATGACCTCGACTCTCGATCAGTGAAAGACTTTTCTCAGCACCACAAACTAAACCTGAGTTCCAGCGTCCCTGATCGAGGGCGGTCGGGTGGATTTAAGATGAGCGTTGTAAAAAGCGAAAGCATGGCGGTGAAAGCATGGCGGTGAAAGCATGGCGGTGAAAGCATGGCGGTGAAAGCATGGCGGTGAAAGCATGGCGGTGAAAGCATGGCGGTGAAAGCGGCGGGACAGCACTTGTGATGGCAGAACACATTCTACAAGAAAAGTACATTCATCAGTAGAAACAGGACATTAAACCATTCAGAGAGCCAATCAGCAGCCACGATTTGAGAGCCAATCACGACGAATGACCAAACAGAAAAAAAAAAGGCTGAAGGTGGAGTTCCGTCTCCATGGTAACACTGAACGCCACAGGGTCTCTAACCTGATCTCTAAACCGTCCCTGGTGGATGAACATGCAGCTTCTCCCTGATTACTCTACGTCTGTAAACTATCTAAACATTTTTGGGACAAAGTTTTTGTAAACAGTGAAACGAACGAATCAAAGGTGACCTAAAGGTTTCAGTCTCAGCGGGGGTCTCTTTAAGGTCCTTTAAGATCCAGTAGTCCTTTAAGATCCAGTAGTCCTTCAAGATCCAGTAGTCCTTTAAGATCCAGTAGTCCTTTAAGATCCAGTAGTCCTTCAGTGTTTCTTTCAGGAGGCGAGTCAGTGATTCTTTTAATCTTCTATGAGAGTTTCTAACCACAGCTTGTAAAGTCCAGCAGCCGGTCCCAGAGGTGAGTTCACAGACCTGCTCTGGTCCTGCCCCCCCTCCTTAAATAAAAACACACACAGCTATTTCACACACTCACACACACTTTGTCCTGGAATAAATAAGCATTCAATTAATAAAATAAAGACTTCACACACGGCATGGTTCAGGTGTCTGTGGTCTGAGATCCTCTGTGGGGTCTTTAAGTGCTCTGATCAGAAATCAGTTCCACAGCAGGAGTTCTGGACGTGCAGGAAGTAATGAAAAGAACGTTTCACTGCAGTGAGCAGAACATCTGAATGAATGAGAGAAACCTCATCACACCTCGATCACACCGCTCCTCAACGCTCACTTTTCTAACTCGCTCTCTTTTGTTTTCGGTCACATGCAACAACTTAAGATCGGAGAATATTTCTCTTTTATGCATTTGATCTTGTTTTTGTTCTCTTCAGTCGTTAATCAGAGTTTCACATTAAACCAATCTGACAAATTAAAGAGCGTTAACGAGCTGAAAGCTGCGATGGCGGACGTTAACTTTATATTTAAGTTGATTTAGCAGCTTTGTTTCTTTAATGAGCACATTACTGTGTCCTGTGATATGAAGAGCACGCTGGAGAGGATAAATAGGCTGAAAAACAGACTTTAAGCCCTGCCTCCCCACGTGCCCACTCTCTTCTGATTGGTCAGCTCTCTGGAAGCCTTCTGGAGGGGCAGAACGCTGCAGGGCTGCCAGGGGAGGGCTGCTCTCCAGAGCTGGGAGAAGAGAGTCTCTGTAAGAGGTTTCAGAGGCTTGAAGCCGTCTGCTGAAATTCTTAGTTTCATATCGGGGAGCTATGGCGTGATTTACAGAACGAGGCGTTTAGCGCCCCCTGCAGACTCATCCTGGGATTACTCCAACACACGTTTACCTCATGATCTGAAACTTTGACCATGTTTAGTTTGAACATGCAGCATTGAAACACTATGTGAGAGTTTAAGACGGGGATCAGCAGAACAAGGAGACTTTAACCTTCTTTAGATCCGACTTCAAAGATAAGAGAGGATTAGCATAACAAGCCCCGCCTCCTTCATGTCGCCTGACGCTGGAAAAATAAGAATTACAAATATAAATAAATATGTCGCGTTTGCTCACAGTGAGTTTGTTCTAAATGCTTTTTGTCTTTCTTTGGGTTCTCGTCGAGGGCAGCTGACGGGCGTCACGTGACATGGCGCCCGGTGGACTCTGATCAGACGACGTGTTAGAAATTAAATTAACAGATATGAATCTCGTCTCTAAGGGGGGTGTGGCCTCCTAGAGCAGCGAGGAGATCACGTTCTGCATCACAGGAAGGATTCAGTCTCACTCACACAGAAATAAATAATAAATAAATGCTTGAAACATGTTTGTTATTGTTGCCCGTGGCGTCCCCTGCTCGTGGTCACAGCGTGTTCCCCATGCTGCTGCTCACCAGCCCTTTGATGTTCGTGATGGGCCGGACGTCATGCAGCTGTTTCCTCCTGTCGATAAACGTGGCCAAACGTGTCGTATCCAGCGGCGTCTTGGAGTACTCCCCTCCGTGGGCGCCGCCCCGACCCACCCACGGGTGCTGCAGACAGGACGTGGCGCTCGGCCTCTTCCTGGGATCCTGCTGCAGCGACGACGACACGAAGTCCCTCGCCGCCTGACTCACGTTGCTGAAGTACTCGTCGGGGAAACAGAAGTCCAGGCGGCAGATGTTGACGCAGGTTTCCTCCGGGGATTCGTCCAGGAACGGGGAGACGCCGCTGAGCGTCACGTAGGCCAGCACGCCGACGCTCCACACATCCGTTGCCACGGAGACTGGCGTCCCGCGGATGAGCTCGGGGGCGGCGAACTCCGGGTTCCCGAGCAGGAGGTGGACGTAACGGCGGTGAGCGGACAGCTGGACGGCGTCACCGAGGTCGATGAGCTTGATGCTCGGGGTCGGAGTGCGGAGGTCGACCATGATGTTCTCCGGCTGCGGCGGCGAGGAACAAAGTCACAAACACACGAGAGAGAGAAAGGAATTTACGTCAAGAATGTTTGTAATCAAATCCTTCCTTTTTAAAAAGACAGCAACAAACACAGCAGGTGCCCCCTCCCCCCCAGCCTGACTCCGCCCCTGCAGGTTTCTCTTACCTTCAGATCCAGGTGTGCCACTCTGCAGGTGTGAAGGTGCTGCAGCGCCTCCAGTGTCTCTTTGATGAAGAACGCCACCTTCTCCTCCATCAGCTCATCGTGGGCGACGAGGTAATCGAGCAAACGCCCGTCTTCCAGCCTGACAAGCAGAAGATTCAGAAGAGTTTAGATCCTCCTCAGGAGTCTCACAACAAATCTGTTCCTTTAGTTTCAGTCTAACTTACAGCTCCAGGATCAGCATCAGAGAGGTGGGGGACTCGTATGTGTCCAACAGCGCCACCAGCTGGTGATTCTGAACGTGTAGGAGGACGTCTGCCTCATGAGCCACCTGCTCCTTCTTCTGCATCTTCTTACTCACAAACTTCACGGCAACCTGAGCGGGAAAAAAGTGACACGTTCCAGTCGAACATAGAGACGAGCCAAATTCTTACATTTCTAAAATGGATTTCAGCAAACAGGAAGTGTGTGAGCATTTAACCCTCATGCCTCACTCAAATGTTTCCTCTTCATCTGCTCATCATTTTGTCTGTTAGTGGATACGGCACACATTTTTGTAAGAAAATCTCTCTCTTGACACATTTTGGAATGCGCATTTTATTTTTTTAATAGATCAATAGAACACTGAAACATGTTTACAACCCTCTGAAGTCACTAAGGACAAAAATGTCCACTTACAAAAACTGATATAAAAATAGAACAGATTTTTTTCTACTTTTTTCTGCATAAATCTCTTAAACAACTTCAGCCCTGCTCAAGATGATCAAATATTGAATAATTATCAGGAATTTAAATTCCTATTGAATGTTTGGTAGTTTTGAGCAGGGCTGAAGTTGTTTAAGAGATTTAAGCAGAAAAAAGTAGAAAAAAGATCAATCTGTTCTATTTTTATATCAGTATTTTGGAAGTGGACATTTTTGTCCTTAGAGACTTCAGAGGGGAGTAAATTAAACTGAGCTCCGTCTTCACCAAAAAAACCTGAAAAGTAAAAATGGATGTGTTACCTCTTTCTTTGTTGACTTTTGTTGACATTTTCTCACCACAGAGAAGCGCCCCCTGTTGAGGAGACAGAGGAACAACAGTCAACATCTGGAATTCAAATTTAAAGACACGTAATTTAATGATTGAGAGTTTACCTCCCGATCTCACAGATCTCAGTGAACGCAGACTCAAAGTTTTCTTTCCACTGGATCCCCGTTCCATCGTAACCCGAGTCTGGACAGGAAAGAGTCATCAGTACAACACTTTATCTGTGTGTGTGTGTGTGTGTGTGTGTGTGTGTGTGTCTGTGTGTGTGTGTGTGTGTGTGTGTGTTTGTGTGTGTGTGTGTGTGTGTGTCTGTGTGTGTGTGTGTGTGTGTGCAGACGTACTGGTGCTGGACAGCGTGACCATGTTGGAGGCCTCGGATGGCGGGCCGACCCCCCAGCGGTTGGACGCTCTGACTCTGAACTGGTAGTGACCTCCGGGGATCAGAGTGTCGATCTGCACACACTCCTCTCTGCTGCTCGCCACCTGCTGCCAGATCAACGAGTCTGAGGAGGCGAGGAGGGAAAGTTTAACCATCTACACACACACACACACACACACACACACACACACACACACACACACACACACACACACACACACACACACACACACACACACACACACACACACACACACACACACACACACACACACACACACACACACACACACACACACACACACCTTCCTGTCTGTACTCCACAGTGTAGCTGCTGACTGTACAGTGAGCCGAGGAAGCCGGTGGCGTCCAGTGGATCATCACCGCCGTGCTGCTCGCCTCCTGAGCCACCGGCCTCCCAGGGGCTGCTGGGATACCTACAGAAGGAAAACAAACACATGAGTACTCCTCCTCATTGGTCTTTCACTTTTACTAAACGTTTTGTTCCACATGTTAAGATGCTTGTTTTTAATCCTGGTACCTTGCACTTTGATGGAGGCGGAGGAGGAGGCGGAGCCGTGGTCGTTCACGGCGACACAAGTGTAGATGCCTGTATCCTGAGGCATGAGGTTACAGATCTTCAACAGGATGTCGCCCGTGTCCCTGAGGAGAGGAAGAGGAGGACGCAGTGAGTCACATAGCAAGAGGAATGGGATTAAAGGGGTTAGGAACACGTGCGGTCTGCGTTACCTGATGTCGATGGTGAAGCGGCTGTTGCTGGTCACCGGGTTCTGGTCGGGACCCTTCAGGGTGACAGAGGGTTTGGGTCGTCCACAGACTTTACAGCAGAGAACCACCGTCTCTCCGAACGCACAGACCACATCCGACAGAGGGACGAGGAACTCTGGCGCCACTGAAAACAGGAAACACCACGATCTGAACTCGTTCCTCTGCTCGCACTTTGGTTTTTAAAGATTGAACATTTATTTTATTTTATTTCAAGATGATAATCTCCATTGAGCTACAAATCTATGAGCCTCTTCATGAACAGTTACGCCCCGCCCACCTGTCAATCAGGTCAGCTACACGCCTTATTGTGAATAACTCTTATCCTTCATCAAATCAAAACTGATGAGTCATCAAAACATTCACCCCCCGTACAGTGTGTGTCCATCCAGACATGAGCTAATCACACCTATTTGGTTTTTTGAACCAGGCTGTAAACATGTTCATCTCTGCTGTAAAAACAGGCTTTTTAGAATGGGTGTGTATGTGACTTCCTGTGCTTCTGCAGCCAGCCTCTAGTGGACACTCCAGGAACTGCAGGATTTTTTACACTTCAGCATCGGCTTCATTTTACATCACTGGAGGTTGTTGCTTGATTCAAACACACCTGAATCTAATTACCTGGAGCCTTTGCTTTTTGCACAGCATAAGCCAAGACTCCACCTAGTGTTCAGTGTCGGTAATACACTCAAATACAAATTCAGTGTTTTTTATTTGTGCAAAGATCAAGACATTTTGGCTCCAACAGCGGCATTTAAAGGGGCGTATTCTTTTGCATTTGATGATTTGTCACGTATACATCCATTTTATTAATTATTTATTTTGCACATTAGTTTCCAATGCATCAATGTTTGTTCCCCGGCGTCTTTAAGTTGGACGATCATGTCGACATTTATTATTTTGTTTTTGGTGTAGATCTAAATAAATTCACACGCAGATTTATTTTACACCTTCCTGATATAAAACACATTTGAACCTCTGTGTTAAACATGTTTTAATGTTTTCAGCTGCGTGTTTGTCTCATCCTCACAGACTCAGATGAAATACTCCGTCTTACCTTCCTGGATGAAGTTTGGGTTGAGAAGCTGAAAAACAGACGAGGTCAATTAAGAAACCTTCATGATGAAATATTTAAAAACACAGACAGGATGATTGTTGTCTAAAAATTAAATTACTATTCTATTTCTGATGTTTTTTTTTTACACATTTGAAAATAAAAAAAACCTGGTTTTGTGATGCTGATACTAAAGCCGTTTCTACCAAGCGCTCCGGTTCAGTTTGGGACCAAAATATTGGACCTGTACCGTCCTACTTTTTTGGCACCCTTCTGTTGGAGTGCCAAGGCTGGAGTCGGACACACTGCAGACGGCTGATTGGTCAAAAGAATCCCTTTCCATGTGACAGCGGTGATGAAGGACAAACACAAAACGTTGTGTGTTTAAACATCCAGTGGATTCGGAGTCATCTTAAGGCTGTTATTGTAGCTCCGCCCCCTGGATGACCTCAGCGATGCAGACCCTCCTATAGGAATCGTTCATCTTTGCTTTCTGTAATGTTCTTCTTTGAATTTATTGGGGGTCTACACTATGTGGCTATGATGTCGTGATGGGACTGTTGGCTGTATAAAACGCAAGCAACATCAGGGTTTACTGAACCGGACCGGACTGAACCAAACTGGACCGCTTGGTGAAAACAGGGCTATGAAGTGTGCGTACCTCCATGCCCGATTTTGGGTCAAGGTCGTCGTCACAGTCCGACTCGTCTGACGTGTGATCCTCCTGAGGGCGAACACGAGTGAAGACGAGAAGAGTGGGAGAGAAGAGATTTTATAAAGGGAGGGGGGGGGGGGGAGGGGGAGTGAGGGAGACAAGGACATGAAGGGAGGAGGAGAAGAGAACACCAGGGACAGAAATCAGGAGGAAGTAAGAGGGCGGGTTTTGGGAGGACGAATGAGGAGGGAAATATTATAAGAGAAAAAAAGGGGAGAAGAGGAAAACTTCAGGGTCCGTATTCACAAAAACTCAGAGCTCCAAACTTATCTTAAAAAAATCCTCTCAAGGAGTCGAAGCTTCAGAGATCTTAAAGAGGCGTCATGGTCGACCCCGTTGTTAGGTATGATAGATTGTAAATCTGAATGTTTGAAGCCTGAGTGACGTCCCCACGTCTGTTCCTGCAGGGGGCGCTGGAGTCCCATGTGCTGGAAATGCCGCCTCAGTCTAACTTTCAGTCATCCTAACGATCTTCAGTCACACTGCTGATCTCACTATTGTTCACATACTGCATGTTGGACCAATCAGAACGAACCACGAGTGTAGAGGGAGGTTTAGAAAACAGCCTGACACTAATCAGTCTGCAGAAATCATTTGTGTCTGCGACTAAGACTCTAAGATTCCCTTTCAGTGTTTAGAGAACATTTCTACATTTCTCTCCTCAGCTTGAGAAAGTCTTCATCCTTATCAGACTTCAGAGATCAAATGAAACCCACCGTCTGAAGGACTAATATACTCTGACCTTTGCTAGCCTAGTCGTCACTTTAAGGGTTTAATGTCCTGATTCTAAAAATCATCTCTTAGCACTTAGCAAGTTTTGTGAATACGTCCCTGGAGTGTGATGTTAGTAAAGACCGTTATAGATGAATCCTTACTGAAGGATTGTTTGGTTAATACTCACCTGAGAGCTGATTTCACTCCGGACTAATAAGATGATGATTTTTGGATGCTAACTGAGGAAGAATGGTCTACCCCACCACTTTTTTAATGAGTCAATCACTGCTGTTATCAAGTTCATAAAGAGGAGCTTTAAAGTGCAATCCCTCTGATGGCCACTAGAGACCGCCGACACTTTCATAAGTAGAAGATCAGCTGTTAAATTCTCTTTCTAATATCGGTATTGGCCCTAAAAATCACATATCGGTCGGGCTCTCATTTCTTTGTATTACATGAGCAGTTCTCTGTCACCAGCAGAGGGCGCTGTATTGATTACAACAAGCATAATCACTCTCCAGTCAGTCTCTATTACACACTGCAAAATAATCTGGGAAGATCATCTGTTATGTGCAGCCTCGAGTCGGGAACACCCCAAAGTTTATCAGAAGGAAATCAAGTTTCTAACCGGCCCGATCCTCCTGCAGGCTGAGCCGGGCTTAAGACTGTTTTTAGTCCACGTCCATCAAATAGAAAACTTTGAATCAAATCCACCAACATGTTTTGAGAAGATTGAAACACTTATGTTATACTCGTACATCTGGTGTCTGAACTTTGTTAGTCAATGATGTTAAATATGCAAAGATGCTGTTTCAGTTTGAATTCTATGACGTTAGACTTCTACAGAAAACACAGATAAATAAATCAAAATCATGACTGGACTCTACTTCTACTCATGCAGAAAGAGGGAGAAATAAAACACAACGCAAAAACAAATCAAACTTTATTTTTCAAACATTTGAGGGTTTGAAGGTTTCAGTCACACTTCCAGACGTCGTCTTTCGTGGTTCTCAACCTTTTTTTGAGTCATCGTTTTTGTCCTTGTTTGAAACGTCCTGTTCTGTTTGGACACCAGCATTTTAAAGAATTGTTTTTACACCTGCAGTTAGCATGCATGCTAACTTTAGAGTTACCTGCATGAAGGTAACTATGAAGTATATTTACACCAGCCAATGAAAATGTTTCTTCTACTGAGTCTACAGAACAACAAGGAGATTTCAGACACTTCGCCACCACAGATCTGTCCTGAGGATTAGGAGCTGCAAACTGTTTCAAAAGATGCATCTGGTTTTAGCAGAACACAGACAGTTGGAAAGTATGAAGGTAGATATGTTGCAAAATGTGAGAGCTTGTAGAATGTACAAACTCTCTCATCTCATTCTACAAACTCTCTCATCACATTCTACAAACTCTCATCTCATTCTACAAACTCTCATCACATTCTACAAACTCTCATCACATTCTACAAGCTCTCATCACATTCTACAAACTCTCATCACATTCTACAAGCTCTCATCACATTCTACAAACTCTCATCTCATTCTACAAACTCTCATCTCATTCTACAAGCTCTCATCTCATTCTACAAACTCTCATCTCATTCTACAAGCTCTCATCTCATTCTACAAACTCTCATCTCATTCTACAAACTCTCTCATCTCATTCTACAAACTCTCATCTCATTCTACAAACTCTCATCTCATTCTACAAACTCTCATCACATTCTACAAGCTCTCTCATCACATTCTACAAACTCTCTCATCACATTCTACAAGCTCTCACATCACATTCTACAAGCTCTCATCTCATTCTACAAGCTCTCACATCACATTCTACAAGCTCTCATCACATTCTACAAGCTCTCACATCACATTCTACAAGCTCTCATCTCATTCTACAAACTCTCTCATCTCATTCTACAAACTCTCACATCTCATTCTACAAACTCTCATCTCATTCTACAAACTCTCTCATCTCATTCTACAAACTCTCACATCTCATTCTACAAACTCTCATCTCATTCTACAAACTCTCACATCTCATTCTACAAACTCTCATCTCATTCTACAAACTCTCACATCTCATTCTACAAACTCTCATCTCATTCTACAAGCTCTCACATCACATTCTACAAGCTCTCATCTCATTCTACAAACTCTCACATCTCATTCTACAAACTCTCATCTCATTCTACAAACTCTCATCTCATTCTACAAACTCTCATCTCATTCTACAAACTCACATCTCATTCTACAAACTCTCACATCTCATTCTACAAACTCTCATCTCATTCTACAAACTCTCACATCTCATTCTACAAACTCTCATCTCATTCTACAAACTCTCATCTCATTCTACAAGCTCTCACATCACATTCTACAAGCTCTCATCTCATTCTACAAGCTCTCACATCACATTCTACAAACTCTCATCTCATTCTACAAACTCTCACATCTCATTCTACAAGCTCTCATCTCATTCTACAAACTCTCATCTCATTCTACAAGCTCTCACATCACATTCTACAAGCTCTCATCTCATTCTACAAGCTCTCACATCACATTCTACAAGCTCTCATCTCATTCTACAAACTCTCACATCTCATTCTACAAACTCTCATCTCATTCTACAAACTCTCATCTCATTCTACAAACTCTCATCTCATTCTACAAGCTCTCATCTCATTCTACAAACTCTCACATCTCATTCTACAAGCTCTCATCTCATTCTACAAACTCTCATCTCATTCTACAAACTCTCATCTCATTCTACAAACTCTCATCTCATTCTACAAGCTCTCATCTCATTCTACAAACTCTCATCTCATTCTACAAGCTCTCATCTCATTCTACAAACTCACATCTCATTCTACAAACTCTCACATCACATTCTACAAACTCTCACATCTCATTCTACAAGCTCTCATCTCATTCTACAAACTCACATCTCATTCTACAAACTCTCACATCTCATTCTACAAACTCTCATCTCATTCTACAAACTCACATCTCATTCTACAAACTCTCATCTCATTCTACAAACTCACATCTCATTCTACAAACTCTCATCTCATTCTACAAACTCACATCTCATTCTACAAACTCTCACATCTCATTCTACAAACTCTCATCTCATTCTACAAGCTCTCATCTCATTCTACAAACTCACATCTCATTCTACAAACTCTCACATCTCATTCTACAAACTCACATCTCATTCTACAAACTCTCACATCTCATTCTACAAACTCTCACATCTCATTCTACAAACTCTCACATCTCATTCTACAAGCTCTCATCTCATTCTACAAGCTCTCACATCTCATTCTACAAGCTCTCATCTCATTCTACAAGCTCTCATCTCATTCTACAAGCTCACATCTCATTCTACAAACTCTCACATCTCATTCTACAAGCTCTCATCTCATTCTACAAGCTCTCATCTCATTCTACAAGCTCTCATCTCATTCTACAAGCTCTCATCTCATTCTACAAACTCTCACATCTCATTCTACAAGCTCTCATCTCATTCTACAAGCTCTCACATCTCATTCTACAAGCTCTCATCTCATTCTACAAGCTCTCATCTCATTCTACAAGCTCACATTTTGCAACATATCTACCTTCATAGAAAGATCCTTAGCCGCAATTTCCACACATTCCGTCATAACATGCACAACGGCGCCGCTCGCCCCGACTCAAGTCAATGATTGTGTTTCCACATCACCCGCTGCAGTCCGTCTCCGAAGCGTACGCTCCGAGTCTATTTTTGATTGAGCCTGCTTCAAGTTCGCGTCAATAGAACGGATCGACCTGGACAGGAAGTCAGACCAGGAAACGTACAGAGCGTCCGATCAATTTCAAAATAAAACCCAAAATACCGACAGACTGATCGCAACCTGAACATGACGTCAAGACGGTCACCGAATGGACAACAAATCATCCTCAGGAAGACGAAGCAACACGTTGTTCTCCTGTGATGTAGTGACCCGTGTGTACAGCTGCTCATGGCTGCGTTCAAGCTCCAGACACAGATCCAGTCGGGCAGCGTGCACGCTGTCGGACGGAGTAAAACCGTGGTGCTGATGGTATGCAGGGCGCACAGACTATGTGGAAATTGCGGGTTAGTCTGATAGTCCATGGCAATTAGCGAGTTAGCTACCTTAGCATGCTACTGTAACTGTGTCGAGCACTTTAGCAGTTATTTAACGACTCATGACAGTTTGCTAATTAGCTAGTTAGGTCCTTTAATGGGACTGTGTTCTAGGTTCCAGATTTAGTAGCTACACCCTGAGTCATGCTGTCGTCCATAACTGGGAACATGAATACTGAACGTGCAGCTAACATAAAGCTAACGTAAAGCTGCTGCAGGTTAAGAACCACTGATGGAGACAAATAGAAACACAGCTGTGTGTGTTTGAAGGTGTGAACACACACATGCTCCCACACACGAGGGGTTAAGGTGAAAATAAAAAGTGGGGCTGAGGGCGGGTGAGGGGGTTTCGGCACACACATACAACATCACCGCCGTGCGCCGTCGGCCTGCTTTACTCACTTTGCCCTTCACACGTGTGGCAGGGGAGGAGAGGGTAGGAGGGGGCGTGGTTTCTTTGGGCTTACGGAGCAGGCCGTTCTCCTGACCTCGGACTCCCAGTGAGGAGAAGTCCCTGGCTTCAGCGCGCTTCCTGGCACGCAGCGTATTCCACGACAGAGACTTCCTGTACGGTGCAGGAACAAGAGACATCAACCAGCCAATCAGAGAGAAGATCAGGGTCCGGGTTAGTCTGGCTGCGGGGGCAACATGGCTGACAGGTCCTGACCTCATAAGTGAGGTATGATTTATTTCATGAGATTACCCTGCATTCATTCATTCACTCACACGCACGCACGCACGCACGCACGCACGCACGCACGCACGCACGCACGCACGCACGCACGCACGCACGCACGCACATCATATCTGCTTAAATTATTTACATTACATTAAATCATGTGTCCTTCCTGTGGGGTCAGAACACTGCAGGGCTGCCAGGGGAGGGCTGCTCTCCAGGTCTGGGAGAAGAGAGTCTCTGTAAGAGGTTTCAGAGGCTTGAAGCCGTCTGCTGAAATTCTTGGTTTCATATCGGGGAGCTATGCCGTGATTTACAGAACAACGCGTTTAGCGCCCCCTGCAGACTCATCCTGGGATTACTCCAACACACGTTTACCTCATGATCTGAAACTTTGCCCACGTTTAGTTTGAACATGCAGCATCGAAACACTTTATGAGAGTTTATAAATGAGGATCAGCAGAACCCCTGGCTGCTCCTCTGGACCCGGATACATGTTGGGAAATGATTTAACCGTTAATGTAGAGAAAGTTGTACCATGTGTGTGTTTTGATGAGTATACACTGTCTTTCTCATCGACTCTTTCCAGAAGCCTCGTTAAGAATTGACCCCGAAAAGGAGCCGTTACTCAGATTTCAAGTTTGTAGCTTCGGTGGAGTTTCAAACCGTTGTTAGTAAAACTGAAATCAAAACATAGGTCAAAAGAAAAGTCACCACTGAACATAGAAAACATTGAAAGAAACCAAACGGGGACACAGTGCAGACGATCACTCTCAACCTGCTTCTCCATCTGACTTTAGAGCCCGTGTCCACAGACTGCGTTATATATGTGCCCCGGCAGCGCCTGTTTAAAATACAAACCTAGTAGTTCAGAGTTTAGCGCCCTCAGTGGCAGCTGAGTTAAAATAGTTAAAATAGTTTAACTGTTAGAACAGCACTGTGCTCGTCACTGTCACTTCTCCCTCACGAACCAATTAGAGTCAAGAAGGGGCGGGACTTCTGATAACATGGAGGAGACGCTCGTCCGTCTCTTCTTCAGGAGGTGTAGAGCTGCTGCTGATGTCAGGACTCATTTACATCGTCTTTATGATGAATTAAAGGACACAGCTAACGGACATCACCGAGGGAAGCAGAGGTTTACTTTGGTAACCTAGCAACAGAGTGAGCGCTGCTGAGAAACGCACTGTAACGGAGGTCGTCTGTGGACATGGGCCCCGGGGATGGTCATTAACTCTTCTTGGTGTTAAAGTCCTGCTGTCGCTGCACTTTGACATTAAAGAGGATAAATAACCTTCAGGATGACTTTCAGCACACAGACGCACGCAGACCGCTCAGGTTCACGTTTTGCTGTTGTAGTTTATTTACAAATATTAAAAACTACAAACCGTTAATCACCTTCATCCTAACGCAGAACAAAACAACTTCACCTTCACGTCGCTCTGCTAACTCATGCTCAAGTCCAAAAAAGGATTTATTTTACATATTTAAAATACATTTAAAATCATCGTTGTTAGACTAGCAGTTCAACGCTGCTCGCTGCCTTCAATGCGACATATTGCACAGCCTGACTTCATATTTTTCTCTCGTCTTAAATAGTGCAAAAGGGAGTTTTTTTTAAACAGGAATGTTCTAGAAAATTAACTTTGTACAGTGAACTGCTGACAGGAACAAAAAACAACACGAGGGAGGGAAAAAAAATCCAACGCTGTCAGTGAAACAAAAATCATAATTAACAAGGCAGAAAAAACAACAACAACAGGAAGTGGAATAAACAGAAACCTCGATATTCAGATTGCCACAGACAACAAAATAAATCTTCTCCAGTGCGGAGAAAGGGGCGGAGTCCACCTGAACGCCCCAGGTGAGTTTTTTTTCTTTCCAAAAAAAGAGTGAAAAAGAAAAAAAAATACAAAAACAGAAGAACAAAGCGAGGTGTTAGGAACTGAAATAATCCGGTTTGAGCTCCACATGAGAGTTCGCTCTGCTCTCTCCAGTCGGCTACACGATTCTCTATCCAGTCTATTTCTGCTGGATTAATCCTCGGTACACACTTACATGTGAACAGTGCGTGTATGTGTGTGTGAGTGTGTGTGTTAGTTTTTCCATTTTCATGTCGTTGCCATGGCGATGGCTCAGAATTAAAACCGTCACTGCAGCAGCTTCATGGACGCTAAAGTTTTGTACCTTTTTTTTTTTTTTTTTTTTTAACGTCCGAGACGAGAAAAGTCTCCTGTAAGGTCCAACAGTTTGTTCTTTAAAGGGAGGAGGAGGGAAGGGAAGGAGGATTTAGGAAAGGCAGTGAGGAGCTAGGGAAGGGAGCGGATTCAAAAAAAAAAAAAAAAGAGCTTTGTCACCTCGTCTCTCTCATCCAATCCGAGGGCTCGTTTCATCCCAACATGAAGTGCGTCTGTCTGCAGGTAAAGAAGAGCTGGGTGGGGGGTTTTGGGGGGGGAGGGGACTTACTTGATGTTGTGTGCATCAGACACCGCCGCTGAGAAAGACGTAGCAGAAGAAGAGTCTTTTATGGACTTTGTGGGCGGGCCTAAGATGCGTCCCGGCACCCAGCCCTCAGCGGCGGGTGATTGGCTGTTGGCCGGCCGGTAAACGAGGTACATGTTCTGCTGATTGGTGGCCAGGATCTGCACGGTCTCTCCCTGACTGACGCAGATCTCGTTCTCTTTGAGCGCAGAGTAGTCCTGAGTGACCATCATGGTGGAGGAGACGCCGTTACAGCCGCCCTCACGGTCCTGAAGAGGAGATGAGAGGATGGAGGATGGGAAAAAGAGACAACAAGAGGAAGAGGAGAAAACACCAAGCAGGAGAAAAAAGAGGGGAATGATAAAGGAAGAGGAGAATTGAGGAAAAGGTTAAAGTTTGTTCATGTGGGATAAACGTCCTGCTGCTGGCTGTGATTACAGCCGACCTAAACCTGAGGAGGAGGAAGAGGAGGGGGAGGAAGAGGAGGAGGAAGAGGAGGAGGTTGCCATGTTGTTTAAACTGAAGCTTCAGTGTTTAGCCAGCACTTCAACATAGCATGTTTCCTTAATGTCTGATCATATAGTAAGATACCTTTATCATCTCACTCTCTACACAGCTCACTGACTAATATTCTTTCATTTGATAAAGATTAGAGTCTGTGACGACTAAGAGCATCATCATTATTTGTTTTGTCAATTTAAGACACAGCGAGTGGGGTAACTGTTTGTGTGGCAGCACATCCATGTTCAAGGACATAAAGACTCTTTAAAGTTTTGCTCTTGGGAACATTTCCATGCGGTCAAGGTGCCTCTGAGCTGTCCAGCCTTCTGCAGGCGGTTAAAGGTTTTCAGTCAAAGTAGGCCAGAAGAACAGCCTGACTCGTTTATTTATAAACCCTCACAGTGCTACACCTGCAATAGCCCAGATTTTTAACCTTTGTTTTTAGGGACAGGTAAGAGCCTGAGAGACAGCGTGAAGGGGGAAGAGTTCTTCATGCCCCAGTTCACCCCCCGCCTGCTGCAGAGAGCGAGCTAACAGAGAAGCTGTGTAACAGAAACATTCAGCCTGTGTGCAGGAACTCACCCTGTCGAAACACGATGTGCCCCCGTTGGAGGTAGACATCTTCATCTGACTCCTCCCCCTCTCCATCTCTTTGTCGCCGAGCCCGACAGCTGAAGACGGCCGGCTGTGAGACGCCGCGGTTGTCCGGTTCCCCGAAGTCGAGCGGTTCCTGGTCAGAGAGGCGCTGCAGCCCGCTCCGCTCTTTTCCTTCTGGTACTCGATGGGCGACTGCAAAGCTGAAAATCACACAGAATGTTTTTAAGTTCCTCATCGAGGAGGCGTCGAGGAAGTCTGCACACGGTGCTGCTGCTTTAAGTTGAAGTACGGAGAAGGTTTCAGCATGATGGACTCATTAAATGTTCCAGAGAAATGCAAAGCTGTTGATTTTTTGGGGATTTAGAGGGAGAATAAAATTGGTCCCAGTATCGACCCTTGGGGGACTCCACAGTTCACTGTGGAGTGAGGGGAAGCATGTTCAAAATTTCCGATTTGATAAATAAGATTAGAACCACTTCAGAGCTGTCCCAGATAAACCAACCCAGTGCTGAAGCCTCTCAATAAGAACTTTATGGTCCACTGTATCAAATGCTGCACTTGAATCAAGCAGTACAAGAACAGAGCATACACCAGTATCATCTTAAAATATAATTTGTTACTCTAGTAAGCACAGTCTCAGTACGATGTTTTTGTCTGAAACCAGACTGGAACTTTTCATAAATGTCATTATTTTTCAGTACTTCAAGCAGTTGCATTGTGGATTGTGTGTGTGTGTGTGTGTGTGTGTGTGTGTGTGTGTGTGTGTGTGTGCGTGTGTGTGCGTGTGTGTGTGTGTTCTCACCAGACAGGAAGTTGCTCTGAGCGTCCAGGACTTCCTGGATGTGTCGGACCCAGACCTGTTTGGTGTCGACCTTTGCGGCCTGCAGAGTGAAACGGTCCGACGAGCCACGACAAGCCAACACGAATTTACACGGGTCGTTGTCCACGCTCTCCTCCAGACCCAGGAAGGAAATCTACGGGCGAACAACATTCATTTTGAATAAACAGTACATAAACCTTTGAAACCAGACCCCAACAGAACCTCCTTCAGAGGAAGAAGTGATGCTCTGACTCGCTCCTCAGCCGTCACGCTTTACCTTGATGCTCTTCTTGAACTGGTATCCCGGTGTGGACGATCCCTTCCTGAGCAGCTCGCTGAAGATGACGATCTGCTCGAAGAGGAAAACTCGTCGCTCCTTGGAGCGCGACAGGACGCCGGCGTCCTGCTCGGTCACAAAGAAGGTTTCCTGCTGCAGCAGTTTGCCCTGACACATGAGTTTACCCTGCAGAGAGATCAGGAGGTCAACACTCCGAAGCACACCGCTCCGTTTTTTAAATCAGGTTTAAGGAGGAGGAAGGTATTCATTCAGCTGAAGCTCCAGGTTGTCACCCTGCTTTGTGATTGGCTGAACAGAGAGTGACTGTACCTCGTATCCCTGCAGCCGACCCAGATTCATCATATCGTTACAGAGTTTAGGGACCTGAGACATCAAATCCACGGCTTTCTGTGAGAGAGAGAGGAGGGAGAACGTTTAATACTAAAGGTGTTCCTCTCCTCGTCAGGAAGCTCATCACAACCTTCACAAACATCAACGCAGATCAACATTTAAACGCCTCCACACCTGTAAATCCTATTTCATCAGTTTTTACCTCGATTTGTTCACAGTCGATGCCCGCCTTTAAGCTGAACTTCAGGAAGTCCTGCAGAGAGACGACAACACAACGTTTAAACAACAAGTTCAGAAACAGACTCATAAGATAAAATATCTTTAAAGTCTATATATGTGATGTTTTGATCCAGCAGATGTCGCCCTTGAGCTCCAGCATGAAACCAAAACAACTGGCGCTGCATTGTTGTGTTAGCATGCTAATGCTAGTGATCTTTATTATGCTGGTATCTTCACACTGCATGTAAATTTACCTGAAATGAGCGTGATCTAGAAACACAGTTAAGCAGTGAGTACAGTATGTTGTTCTTCTTTTCTCTAGTCCCTCAATTAAACAACTTTTATACACGAGGGGAGGAGTCAGCCGGCCGTCCCGGCGATGTAAACAAAGTGAAGATAGGACTCTGAAAACTCTGAAAACATCACAGACAGTGGGACTCGGGTGTTACACCCATTGTAGACAGTCATGACTCACAGAGTTATTTTCAGAGGAGATACTTGATTTCTATTACATTTAATTGTGGCTAAGAAAGTGGCGAACTTGTACTGATGGAATATTGCGCTCAAATATTTTCAGTCAGAAGCTCTGTTCAGAGCGTCCCTGTGTGTGTGTGTGTGTGTGTGTGTGTGAAGCTCTCGCTGTGCTTCATCAACATCTGAGTTCATCCTGCTGTACCCGGTTTACTCTTCCTCTCTAAACACTTTGATACTTGCTGTCAGTTCGTCTGTGACATCGTGTTGGTCCCTGAGAAATAAAACCTGAGTGATAATCGTACTCGTCTGTGTTTGTGTGTTTCGTCACCTTGAGTAGCAGCTGGTATTTTGTGATTCTCTGGATGGGTTTGATGAGGAAGTCACTGATGGACAGTCTGGACTGAGTGTCCTGCTGGATCCCCTGGAAGAGGAACACGAGAGGCACCAATCAAACATGTTTTAATATGAGAAACAACAGAGCACACATCGCCACAGGCTACCTCAAAACCAGAAATTGCATTTAAAGAGACACACACACCAAAACGGAGCGTTCTGAGAGAGCTGGTTTCTACAGGGTCACAAACCTCCTCTGGTGCTTGATTCATGTTATATTTTGACCAAAGCACAGAACAGATGTTTCATTTAGACCACAGGGGACTGTTTGAAAAGGTGGAGGAGGGGACTGTTTGAAAAGGTGGAGGAGGGGACTGTTTGAAAAGATGGAGGAGGAGGACTGTTTGAAAAGGTGGAGGAGGGGACTGTTTGAAAAGGTGGAGGAGGACTGTTTGAAAAGGTGGAGGAAGGGGGTGATATGTCCTCTTTAAAGTCCGATGAGCAGAAGATTCAGTTTCATGAAGAATCAAAACATCACTTACGTCGAAATACGTGTCGTATTCTGCTACGATGAACTCCGACTTCGGTTTATTCTGACAGTAAACGACGTACATGTGCAGCCGTCTCTCCTGTAACAAACACACATCACGGTGAGAGTGAGGATTATTCCAGGTCACATAAACTGTTAAATCATCATCACAGTTTGATACTCACATGTTTTATAAAGAGCTCTGGGAGGTGCTCGTGGTCTTCCAGACATTTCTCCAACTCTCCTACAAAAAAACTGACGGAGAAAAAAAGAGAGCGATGACGTGAGAAAACGAGCAGCGCCGATATCTGGATTCAGTTTCATCCTTCAGAAACACGTCCAGGACTTACTCTCTGTGCCAGTCGTAGATCTGATGAATGTTCCCAAAGACGATTTTATCTTTTCCTTTCATGTCATCGGGGACGCCCTTCTCTTCGATCTTCTTCATGAAGCCCTGCAGAGAGAAACATCGACCAGGTCAAACGTTTTTCTGAGCTCATCATTCTCAAACATTAAGGAAACAATGCAGCAGCCAGTATGTCCTCCTTCTAACTTTAGATTCTGCTCCTGAATGCTCTGGATTTGTTTGGACCAGAGAAGGTAGGCGCTTTTAAGACACACGGCCGTTTTGGACGCCCCTCAGTTTGTCAGATATGAGAGCAGTTATCAGGTCAACAGGTGTTGCAGCGATGGAAGCGGTCAAGAGAAGTGGTTCAGATAGAAGTGATTGTACCCGACCTAAAAAGCCTCTGCATGTTTCTAATAAGCTCCACGAGCAGAAACGTGCTCAAACTAGGATCAATATTGGAGATGCTTTTGAAAAATGGAGAGAGGTTAGAACACAGAAAGGTTTACAGACCCATGCAGAGCTGGATAAACACTGAAGCTTCAGAGTCCACCACATGGTGACCTGAGTGAGCATCCACTCTAGAGAGGAGAATTTAGACTGCAGTACCCATTTTAAACACTAGGGGTCAGAGTTACACTTTTGTTGTGTTATGTCTCACCTCGACCACGATGCCGAGGTCTTTGACGTAGTCCTTCTCCGTCTGAATCAGCTCGTTCAAAACAAACCTGCACAAAAAAAAGAAAATAATATTTGAACATCTGTTCAGAGATTTATTTTAACGGTCCGCTGGCGTCAGTGCTGTGGTCGTCGTGAAGAAGAAACAGAACATGACCTACTAAAAACTACCATGAAGACAAACTGGAGGGATTGACCGTCACATGAAGGCGTCCCTGTTCAGTCTCTTTGAGTTTTTAGAAACTTCTTGACATGTGACAGACGGCTCCTTGTTCTCATAAATGACCTGACTGTACTCACATGCGTCCTCTCATAGCTTTCGCTCTCTGCTCCAGTTCTGGGTTGCGTGGCTGGACTGGGGTCGTTTGCTCCGGTGGAGAGAGAGAGGAGAAGCCGGGGTACGCTCCCGGTTCCAGAGTCTGATGGAGAGGGATGGACGAGGAGGTCAGTAGAGGTCAGAGTTAGATTTTATCATCGAACAGAAACCTGCAAACAAGTGATGTTCTCTTTTGTCATTTAACCACTGAGGATCTCTCCTGGAGGACGGACCAACGATAACAACATCTGGATCCTTCATGTGACAGATTCAGACAGCAGGGGGCGCCAGGAGCCGTTCGGCCTTACAGGGCTTATTGAACAACTGTATCTGAACCATCCTGACCGCACATCTCGCCTCAAAGCGATCCATGAATCTAAATTAAAGCTTCATGGTGAACGAGTCGTGTTGACAGCTGGTCTCTGAACATCGTGTGTTTGTGTTCATAATGAATCAGCTGGTCTCTACACATACACTCACCATCTTAGTTTTAACCAGTTTTTCTATGGCGCTAACCAGCTCGGCAGCGCTGGGCCCCTCGGACGACGACTGCAGAGACGTTAGCAGGGACGAAGACTGAGGAAGAGGAAGAGGAGAGAGGAAGAAGAAGAGGAAGAGGAGAGAGGAAGAGGAGGAAGAGAGAGAGGAGGAGGAAGAGGAGAGAGGAAAAGGAGAGAGGAAGAGGAAGAGGAGAGAGGAGGAGGAAGAGGAGAGAGGAAGAGGAGAAAGAGGAGGAAGAGGAAGCGAAAGAGGAGGAAGAGGAAGCGGAAGAGGAGGAGGAAGAGGAAGAAGAGGAAGAGGAGGAGGAAGAGGAAGAAGAGGAAGAAGAGGAAGAGGAGGAGGAAGAGGAGGAAGAGGGGGAAGAGGAAGAGGAGGAGGAAGAGGAGAGACGAAGAGGAAGAGGAGAAAGAGGAGGAAGAGGAAGAAGAGGAGGAAGAGGAGGAAGAGGAAGAAGAGAAAGAGGAAGAGGAAGAGGAGGAAGAGGAAGAGGGAGAGGAGGAAGAGGAAGAGGGAGAGGAGGAAGAGGAGAAAGAGGAGGAAGAGGAAGAAGAGGAGGAATAGGGAGAGGAGGAAGAGGGAGAGGGAGAGGAGGAAGAGGAGGAAGAGGGAGAGGAGGAGGAAGAGGAGAGAGGGAGAGGAGAAAGAGGAGGAAGAGGAAGCGGAAGAGGAGGAGGAAGAGGAAGAGGAGGAGGAAGAGGAAGAAGAGGAAGAAGAGGAAGAGGAGGAGGAGGAGGAAGAGGAGGAGGGAGAGGAGAGAGGAAAAGGAGAGAGGAAGAGGAGAGAGGAAGAGGAGGAAGAGGAAGAAGAGGAAGAGGAGGAGGAAGAGGAGGAAGAGGGGGAAGAGGAAGAGGAGGAGGAAGAGGAGAAAGAGGAGGAAGAGGAAGAAGAGGAGGAAGAGGAGGAAGAGGAAGAAGAGAAAGAGGAAGAGGAAGAGGAGGAAGAGGAAGAGGGAGAGGAGGAAGAGGAAGAGGGAGAGGAGGAAGAGGAGAAAGAGGAGGAAGAGGAAGAAGAGGAGGAATAGGGAGAGGAGGAAGAGGGAGAGGGAGAGGAGGAAGAGGAGGAAGAGGGAGAGGAGGAGGAAGAGGAGAGAGGGAGAGGAGGAAGAGGAGGAAGAGGGAGAGGAGGAGGAAGAGGAGAGAGGGAGAGGAGGAAGAGGAGGAAGAGGGAGAGGAGGAGGAAGAGGAGAGAGGAAGAAGAGGAAGCGGAAGAGGAGGAAGAGGAGGAGGAAGAGGAAGAGGAGGAAGAGGAAGAGGAAGCAACAGGAAGTAAAGTGTTAGTGAGTTAGCAGAGGACGGCAGCAGACGGACAAACTGCAGGAAATACAAACTGCTGCTAAACTGCTGCTAAGCTACCCTGACAAAAAAACACACTTAATAAAATGTGCAGAATATGACTGAGTAGAAAAAAGCTAAATTCAGGCAGTACATTTTTTAAATGACCCAAAACTAGAATAAAATAATAAGAAATTCAAGCATTTGCACAAATACAAACTCAAATTTCTGGCTGAGCTTTACCAAAATAAATAAAATCAGAATATGACGTCGAGTACAAGAAACCTTCACTCTACAGGAAGGGCCTTACTGTATTTCAAAATAAAAGCACCAGCAAGTAAAGTACTCTCAGCTTAAGACAGGATAAACATTCAAAATAAAATCCTGACAAGTTTTATTTTGAAATGCAAAATAACAGAATTTAAAACATGCGATTAACTTTTGAAAATCAGCGATTAAAAAATGTAATCGTACGACAGCTCTTATTTAAATCATAAACGTCCACCAGGAGACCAGTTTCCGTTGATGGATGGCCACATCGAGGACGCGTGGTTGGTTATCCGTCTCACCTTGTCTTCCTGAGCTGCTGAGGGGTCTTTGATGATCTCCATGGGGGGAGGCAGAGGGGTGTGCGCCTCCTCGTCCGGCTCCTCCTCGCCGCCGCTCTGCATCCCCTGCGCCGTCTTGGAGAGGAGGTTTCCGTCCTTGCTGAGGACTCGCTGAAGGAGACAGGAGAGAAGTAGAAGATGCTGACTCAGGCTTTACTCGAGGTCGTTTTAAGGTTCAGACATGGTCGTGAATCATGAATTAGAAACTTCTCATGATTCTCTTGAAGAAGACATTTCAGTGGCAGAGCTTCAAGCTGCAGTTTGATGTTTGCTGACTGAGCGTCTGCAGAGAGGTCACTGCTTACCTCACTGATGATGTCCTCCTGCAGGTTGAGGTCGGGCTGCCCGAGGTCGATACTCCTCCTGCTTTCTTCTCTTCCTGATCCTGTCAATCAATCAATCAATCAATCAATCAATCGTATAAATACCTCGCTTTCATTAATCGACGAGTCTGTCTCTTTTAGGCTTCATATTCAGCAGCTTGATTTAAGATTTAACCAGGTGATTAACCCTTTGAGATCCAGAGGGAGACAGCAGCACACGTCATCATAAATATTACATGATTGTGTCTGGAATAAGTCTGCTTTCTGAGACTGATGGATTAGGGTGATGTTTTATAAATGCATGCATCTTCTCACTGCCTTAAATCTTGTGAAGCTGTTCATCATGGAGCTCCGAGGTTCATACTCTGGACTCTGTATGATCCGAGTCAGCTCCCCTGCGTTGTCTCTTGGTAGATTAAATCACTGACATGTCCTCATTTATAAGTCTATATTTAACATTCCTCCCTCGTACTTGTGTCTATTTATTCATGTGAAAAGTTCTGCAAGTTTCAGTCTTCACTCTGAGACTCAGTCACTAAACATCTTTTTGCTATCTGTCCACAAAGTGCGGAGGAAAAGGAATGTTCTCTGCTCCTGCAGGAGGATCTGTGTCTGGAGGAGCTGCTCTCTTTAAAAGTAGATTAAAGAGATGGGAGGAAGGACTTCTATTCACATTTTTTCTATTTATATTGAATGTTTTGTTTTTACATATTTTTACATTTATTTATTTATTCTTTATTATCATAATTTTACTCATTCATTTCTTAAATTATGTGCGTATGTATATGTATATATATTTTATTTTTTATTATCATAACTTTTTTATTTTATTTTATTTTATTTTATTTTTTTATTATTATTATTTTTTTTTGTAACAGGGTTAAGGAGGATGTTTGTCTGTAGGAGCTGCTCTCTTTAAATCTTTAAAAAGTAAACTGAAGGTGTTGGAGGACGATGCTTCAGGTTGATGGTGTTTTGACTGATGACTTTCTGCTCTGTGACTCAGGATCTGCTGATCGGTGTTTACTTCACGTGCTGCTGACTCTCCTGTAAATTAGATTCTTAATCTCTAAGATTTCCTGGTTAACACATTTTGAATAAATAAATTGGTGTTATTTCTGCTGCAGTCTGGTCGAACCAATCAGCATGCTCGTTCTCACCGCTCTTCTTCTGCTTGCTGTTGGGGAGTTTCTTGACCGAGCTGCCGTGGCTGAGGCGGCGGACCGGACTGGTGAGCCATTTCCTCAGAGTGTTCCCGGAGCGTTTGGGACCTGGAGAGCTAGAGTGCAGCGAGCTGAGGGACGGCTGGGGCTGAAGGGACGGCTGGGGCTGAAGGTTCGCCACTGACTCCGTCTTCCCGTCAGAGCCGACGACAGGATAGTTTTCTGGAAGAGAAAGAAGAGACTGACATGTTAGGATGAAGGTGAGGGTCACTGATTCTGCTTCTTCAGACTGGAAGAACAGTTCAGACGACTCAGCGTGCAAACACTGACGACAGGCTGAGAGCGAGGAGCTCATGCTTTAGTTTTTAGAGTTTTTAGATTCCCAGCACACGAGAGACCTCGAGTCATGTTCACATTCAGTCAAAGACGAGTCAACAGATCACCAGCCTCTATTGCAACCATTGCTGGGTTACTTTCTCCTGGTCAATGCATTGAAGGCCCTTGTTGGCAAAAGAGCTATAGAATGACGCAGAGGAGACTTATGATTGGTCAGAATAACAGTGAAGATCTTTGATTTTGGTTTCAACAAATCAAAACGTCTGAAAGTCCTGACGTCAGGTTCTGGCCAAGTTCTCGTTCAGAGCAGCAGGAAACCTCGTCCGGGATTACACCAACTCCACCAACTGTGTATGTTGTGTTTAAAGAAACTTTGCAGAGGAGGGATACTTCACCATGAAACATGAATCTGTGTTGACATTGAGTCATTTATGTAGAAATATGAAAGACATTTTGAAAGTGTCTTTTTGGCTCATGTGGATGAAAGACACCAAATCCCAGAATGCACAGCACCGAAGGCCACTCCCACTATGTCCTCTATTTACAGACATATTTACTTCAACACATAAGACCGTTTCCTCAACTGATTCAGAGATTTCTTCCAGAATTGATCTTGTAAATTCCTGTCAGAAAACAGACTCTATGTCTGAGTCCAGAGACAAACAGTGAGAGCACCAACACTACCAGTCCGCTCGAGCCGGCCCGGCTCCTCGTCCTCACCGCCGCCGACAGGCAGGCCTTATGTCTCAGGTGCTGAGCTGGCAGTTTCGAGTCTGGGAGTGAGCTCCCACCCTCTGATCTGTGATTGGTCTGTAGCTTCAGCGGTTGAAAATATGAGGAACTAGCGTTGTAGTTTCACCCCGCTAACCACAACAGCTTCCAGTGACGCAAAAATCATCATTCTGCGTCACTGGAAGCTCCTTTACAGACTCAGAAATACAAAGATTTCAAATCTCAGGGGAAAATGAGGGCGGGATGCACGACCATTCAAAAATACTACCAGGTTTCTAATGATACAAAGATTAATGCTAATGGGTGAAGTATCCCTTTAAGTATGGACGTCCAACATCCTAACATGATATGTGTGTTTTTAAAGATGGATCAGCAGAATAAATCTCCTTTAATCATGATCAGGAGCTACAGCAACATGTTTGTGTTTTGATCTCTGTGAAATCCAGACGAGTGTTTCTAATGATTAAAAAACACAAAGTGTGTTCTGCAGCTGTTCTGAAACTTCATCTGCTGGAGTCTTTATGAAAGTGAAGCCGTTCTGTTAATCTATAAATAGAAAAACAAACTGAGCAGAAGAAGAACAGACAGAGCGGCGTTTCATTTGACTGTTCAAGCAAACGGAGAAACATTTGAATGTGTTCAAAGATAAACCGGGAAGCAGGAAGTAAACGCTATCACTCAGATGAGGACCGATACACTCAGATAATAATATCACAGAAGTTTGATATCTGCGCTTATTATGGGCTGTTTGGACTGTGTGTGTGTGTGTGTGTGTGTGTGTGTGTGTGTGTGTGTGTGTGTGTGTGTGTGTGTAATATTGGGAGAGAGGGGCTGTGGTCATGTGTCAGGGGAGTGGTGGATCAGCTGCACTCACACACAGCTGGGAGCTATCTGCTGTGGTGGTGCTGAGTGTGTGTGTGTGTGTGTGTGTGTGTGTGTGTGTGTGTGTGTGTGTGTGTGTGTGTGTGTGTGTGTGTGTGTGTGTGTGTGTGTGTGTGTGTGTGTGTGTGTGTGTGTGTGTGTGTGTGTGTGTGTGTGTGTGTGTGTGTATCAGACAGGAAATGAAAGGTTCAAAGTTGATTTACAATCTGAGTTTATTTTTCATCTCCATATTTACTCCCCCCTCCTCCTCCTCCTCCCTCCTGATTTTTATCTGAATGTTTTGTTGTTCACACATTTTTGTTGCTTAGCAAAATAAAAGCACATGACAGTCTGTTATTTTTGGGGGTAATGATCCCTGTAGGATCAATAAAGTCCCTCTCACATGTCAGTGAAGTCTTCAGATATCTGCAGAGACAGATCGTCAGAGTGTTCAGGGGGAAGTTAAAGTGTAAAGTTTTCAGGAGGTTTAAGAGTCTCTGCGCTGCCAAAGATTAAAGGAGGAAGTACTCGTGGACACCAAGAGAGGGTGGATTATTATTTGAGCTTTTGGTTTTTGCTCTTGAGGTGTGTTAAAAGGTTTTGCTTCCTGACTCCTAATCGTTCAGTTTTAGGATCCTCTCAGTGTTCGGTATCTCTTGATGCTTCTGATGTTGAAGAACCTTTAAAACCTCTCAGACATGAAATAACCTGACAGGTGATATAACCCCCAATCAACCTCACTTCAAGACTCCCTCCTGACTCATAGACTAACATCTCTCCCCAACTTAACCACCAACATTTATTAGGTTCCAATGCATGCTGATAACCACAACAGTCTGTAAGTGTGATTAAAGGTCTCATATCCTCCTCCTCCTCTTCAGTGTGAATAAGTCTCAGAGCTCCTCAAAACATGTGTGTGAAGTCTCTTGTTCTAAATCCACTCTGATCCTGTATTTGATCATGTCTATAAACCCCTCTATTTCAGCCCTGCTCAGAACAGGCTGTTTCTGTGTCTGTACCTTTAAATATGTAAATGAGCTGTGTCTGACCACGCCCCCTCTCTGGAAGGGCTTGGGTGTACTCTGTCTTTCTCGCTCCATGTCCTATTGTTTACGGTGAGAAGGCAGACTCAGAGGGCAGAACAAACACCTAGCTGTGGGAGTGTCACCCACCTGGGGGAGGGGCTACTGCCCTTTGTGATGTCATGAAGGGAAAATCTCCAAACGGCCTGTTTGAGCACACATTTTCTGAAAAGTGGAGCAGGCAGAAGATGGAGAGGATGGACTTTTCTCATCATTGGGGGGTTTGTAGACAGACTAGAGACACATGTTAGAGTTAGAGGAACATGGAGAAGAGGATTTTGTGACCTTTAAGAAGTTCTATGATCTGCATCCAGAATCTTCCCTGAAATGGAGATTTTTAAATCAGATAAATTAGACAGATAAATTAGTGTCTAATCTTGGTGAACCTAATAACCGCCGGCACTCTCTTTAAACGAGGTGAATGAGGCTCATTGATCGGAGGCTGATGACGTCTTTCTTTGTTTTTAGTGTATTATTCCTCAAAGCTTTCTAACTTGGGATAAAAAACCTTCACATTATTTCACTCCCTTTGAGCTTCACTAAACTGACTTATCTTTAAAATGAGGACTTCAGTCTCTGCAGCTCGTCCTGAAACAGTCTTAATAAAAACAGTTTGTTTTCATTTCTTAGTTGCTGCGTTTGTGCTTCATGTTATTTTTGTCCGTCTGAGGTTTTGTAACCTTTTCTTTGTCCTGAGGTGAACAAACTCCATATCACACTGCTGGTTAATGAGTGAGTATCAGCCGTGGTTATTTGGCTGTGTTATCAGAGCGTGTCAGCAGTAAGGTGGAGATAAAAGCGTTCCAAACAGCAGCCAAGGTCGCAGTGAGCGACTGAACGTGCTCATGACAAAGAAAGTCTGACTAACAGACTGTATGGAGTTTTATTCAACAAGCTATATTTAAATATATGGTAATGTTTGAAGCAGCGAGGTGTCATGCAGAAGTTGTTGATTCTGACTTAGGCCTCGTGTCCAGTCAGCGGTTTTCCCGGGCAGTAAAGCGCCGGCTGAATGCTCTGGAGCGTCAGCATGAAGCGTTTGTGCTCTGAGAAGAAAAGCGCTGCATGTCCGTCCTGTTTCCATGACAACAGTCTGTTTACAACAACCGCTGTATGAGCGACACTGCTCCGTTACTTTTCACTGCATGTTTTATATTTGAGATCGTTTATTTCAGACACGGAGCGAGGAGGTTCAAGACACGGGGAATATCAAACATTTAGAAAAGAGCGCCGGTGATGTCATCAGCACCTTTCTCATGTTGAGTGCTCGTTTTCAAAGACGCTGTGCTGTGTGTCACTTCCTGTCCTGCTCGAGCTGCTCTGTGGGAAACTGAAGCGAACACTCATCTGCTGGAATTTAAGGATTAGTTTGTAACAGCCAGCTGGTGGAAAGATGGAAGAACTAACTGAGAGGTTTAATTTGAGCTTGACTCAGCATTGTTGGCATTCATGAGTCATTAATCAGCAAGAGCTGCTGCAGATACACAAGAAGAGAGATTTGACCTGTAGAGCCTGAGACAAAGGTCAAAGGGCGTTCACTTCACACCTGTCTT
>NC_089207.1:490105-500105 GCF_963930695.1 Labrus bergylta | reverse complement strand
ACACACACACACACACACACACACACACACACACACACACACATTACATTAAAGATGATCAAACGTTAAAAGTGAGGCGTTCACGTGACGGAGGGGAAGTCAGGAGAGTGTTGTACGTTTATTTGCTCGACATAATGAAACTGTTTGTTGTTCACATGTTTGCATATTATGATGCATCTCTGCACGACTCACGCTGCTGACGAGCAGCTCAACGCCCGGCGACAACACTGAAGAGGAAGGCTGAGGAAACCAAAGTTATCTGTGGACGTTCACCTGCTGTCCTGTGTCCTCAGTGTGTGTGTCTGCAGAGGCGACCCCCCACTGTGTAAAAACCACAGACTGTAAATATGAATGTTTGAAGCCTGAGTGGCGCCCCCCCTCTGTTCCTGCAGGGGGCGCTGGAGTCCCATCGATGGCGGTCTCCATGCTGGAAATGCTGTCTCAGTCTAACTTTCAGTCAACCTAACGACAGAGGCGGGTTTTAAACCTCCTGACAAACCGTTACACCGCGCCCACCTGTCAATCAGGTCAGCTACACGCCTTATTGTGAATAACTCTTATCCTTCATCAAATCAAAACTGATGAGTCATCAAAACATTCACCCCCCGTACAGTGTGTGTCCATCCAGACATGAGCTAATCACACCTATTTGGTTTTTTGAACCAGGCTGTAAACATGTTCATCTCTGCTGTAAAAACAGGCTTTTTAGAATGGGTGTGTATGTGACTTCCTGTGCCAGCCTCTAGTGGACACTCCAGGAACTGCAGGATTTTACACTTCAGCATCCGCGTCATGTTTTTTTTTTTTTTTTTGGGGCTTTTCGTGCCTTTAATGCAGAGAGAGGACAGTGGATAGAGTCTGAAACCAGAGAGAGAGAGAGAGGACAGTGGATAGAGTCTGAAACCAGAGAGAGAGAGAGAGGACAGTGGATAGAGTCTGAAACCAGAGAGAGAGAGAGGACAGTGGATAGAGTCAGAAACCAGAGAGAGAGAGGACAGTGGATAGAGTCAGAAACCAGAGAGAGAGAGGACAGTGGATAGAGTCTGAAACCAGAGAGAGAGAGGACAGTGGATAGAGTCAGAAACCAGAGAGAGAGAGGACAGTGGATAGAGTCAGAAACCAGAGAGAGAGAGAGGACAGTGGATAGAGTCAGAAACCAGAGAGAGAGAGAGGACAGTGGATAGAGTCTGAAACCAGAGAGAGAGAGGACAGTGGATAGAGTCTGAAACCAGAGAGAGAGAGAGGACAGTGGATAGAGTCTGAAACCAGAGAGAGAGAGGACAGTGGATAGAGTCAGAAACCAGAGAGAGAGAGAGGACAGTGGATAGAGTCTGAAACCAGAGAGAGAGAGGACAGTGGATAGAGTCTGAAACCAGAGAGAGAGAGAGAGGACAGTGGATAGAGTCTGAAACCAGAGAGAGAGAGAGGACAGTGGATAGAGTCTGAAACCAGAGAGAGAGAGGACAGTGGATAGAGTCTGAAACCAGAGAGAGAGAGGACAGTGGATAGAGTCAGAAACCAGAGAGAGAGAGAGGACAGTGGATAGAGTCTGAAACCAGAGAGAGAGAGGACAGTGGATAGAGTCAGAAACCAGAGAGAGAGAGGACAGTGGATAGAGTCTGAAACCAGAGAGAGAGAGAGAGGACAGTGGATAGAGTCTGAAACCAGAGAGAGAGAGAGAGGACAGTGGATAGAGTCAGAAACCAGAGAGAGAGAGAGGACAGTGGATAGAGTCTGAAACCAGAGAGAGAGAGGACAGTGGATAGAGTCAGAAACCAGAGAGAGAGAGGACAGTGGATAGAGTCAGAAACCAGAGAGAGAGAGGACAGTGGATAGAGTCAGAAACCAGAGAGAGAGAGGACAGTGGATAGAGTCTGAAACCAGAGAGAGAGAGGACAGTGGATAGAGTCAGAAACCAGAGAGAGAGAGGACAGTGGATAGAGTCTGAAACCAGAGAGAGAGAGGACAGTGGATAGAGTCTGAAACCAGAGAGAGAGAGGACAGTGGATAGAGTCTGAAACCAGAGAGAGAGAGGACAGTGGATAGAGTCTGAAACCAGAGAGAGAGAGGAAACCAGAGAGAGAGAGAGGACAGTGGATAGAGTCTGAAACCAGAGAGAGAGAGGACAGTGGATAGAGTCAGAAACCAGAGAGAGAGAGAGGACAGTGGATAGAGTCAGAAACCAGAGAGAGAGAGAGGACAGTGGATAGAGTCAGAAACCAGAGAGAGAGAGAGGACAGTGGATAGAGTCAGAAACCAGAGAGAGAGAGAGGACAGTGGATAGAGTCAGAAACCAGAGAGAGAGAGGACAGTGGATAGAGTCAGAAACCAGAGAGAGAGAGGACAGTGGATAGAGTCTGAAACCAGAGAGAGAGAGGACAGTGGATAGAGTCTGAAACCAGAGAGAGAGAGAGGACAGTGGATAGAGTCAGAAACCAGAGAGAGAGAGAGGACAGTGGATAGAGTCAGAAACCAGAGAGAGAGAGGACAGTGGATAGAGTCAGAAACCAGAGAGAGAGAGGACAGTGGATAGAGTCTGAAACCAGAGAGAGAGAGAGGACAGTGGATAGAGTCAGAAACCAGAGAGAGAGAGGACAGTGGATAGAGTCAGAAACCAGAGAGAGAGAGAGGACAGTGGATAGAGTCAGAAACCAGAGAGAGAGAGGACAGTGGATAGAGTCAGAAACCAGAGAGAGAGAGAGGACAGTGGATAGAGTCTGAAACCAGAGAGAGAGAGAGGACAGTGGATAGAGTCTGAAACCAGAGAGAGAGAGGACAGTGGATAGAGTCAGAAACCAGAGAGAGAGAGAGGACAGTGGATAGAGTCTGAAACCAGAGAGAGAGAGAGGACAGTGGATAGAGTCAGAAACCAGAGAGAGAGAGAGGACAGTGGATAGAGTCTGAAACCAGAGAGAGAGAGAGGACAGTGGATAGAGTCAGAAACCAGAGAGAGAGAGGACAGTGGATAGAGTCAGAAACCAGAGAGAGAGAGGACAGTGGATAGAGTCTGAAACCAGAGAGAGAGAGGACAGTGGATAGAGTCTGAAACCAGAGAGAGAGAGGACAGTGGATAGAGTCAGAAACCAGAGAGAGAGAGGACAGTGGATAGAGTCAGAAACCAGAGAGAGAGAGGACAGTGGATAGAGTCTGAAACCAGAGAGAGAGAGCGGTGAATGACATGTGGAAAGGGGTCACGGGTGGAAGTGAACCCGGGCCTACTGCTCAAGACGAGAGTCTCAACACATGGGACGCCCCCCCTAACCATTGTGCCACCGTGGCGCCCCCCGCTTCATGTTTAAACACCAGAGGTTGCTGCTTGGTTGAAAACCTCTGAATCATCTCAATGACTCCTCCCAGAGACAGTATGACTTAGCTAACGGGCTGCTAACATGCTAACATGCTAAATCCCTCTGATTCATTTGTCGATGTTGATGAAAGTGAGTTTGTAGGATTAAAAAAAACATGTTTATGGAGTTTCTGAATCTGAGTAATCTGCTAAAATATCATCAGTATTCATCATCAATATTTATCAGTTTTTTTCCACAGATAAATTAAGCCCCTCCCCTATGGCTTCAGGTCGTTTCAATCCATCCGTTAAGAAATGCACTTCCTGAGTTGGACACTAGGAGGCATCATCCGTAGATCTATGGACACCAAACGAGGTGTAAGGGAGACAGCACCTCTCAGATGTTAATCTTATTTCTCTTTTATTTACTGCGGTAAACCCTCAGAGAGATCCGTCATGGCTGAGTGACAGGCGTGATATGGTTTCCATGGTAACGCGTCAACATTTGTTGTTTACTTGAGGTTAAACTGAACCGACGTCCCTGTGGGGGCGGGACAAACTCTTCTGATCGCTTTCTCAAAACTTTAATCATCTCTAAGGATCTGATTTCTATATCAGAGTTTTTTTTCATGAATACGTATCTTAGTGACATCTTAATATCGTGTGTGTGTGTGTGTGTGTGTGTGTGTGTGTGTGTGTGTGTGTGTGTGTGTGTGTGTGTTTCCTTGTCTAGTGGCTGCAGTTGTCTGATTTGCATCGCTCTGCAGATACACAAAACATCCTTTTCATCGGCCAGCGGAAAACACACCGTGTCTGCAGGCAAATCAGCTGATCTCAAACAGAGTGTGTGTGTGTGTGTCCTCTCACTGTGTGTGTGTGTGTGTGTGTCCTCTCACTGTGTGTGTGTGTGTGTGTGTGTGTGGGGGATGACAGTTAGGAGGGGTGTCCCACACAGACCTCCTCCCTCTTGTTTATAATGTGAGTAGACTATTACTGAAAACTAGGCTGCAAAAAGAGTGTGTGTGTGTGTGTGTGTGTGTGTGTGTGTGTGTGTGTGTGTGTGTGTGTGTGTGTGTGTGTGTGTGTGTGTGTGTGTGTGTGTGTGTGTGTGAGGAAGTTCATGCTCGGTGTGTTTAGTATTTAAAGAGTCCTGATAAGACGGGGGGAACGACACCTGAATAAACATGTTTGTGTGTTTATTGAATCATCTTTGCTTCCGACTGCCAAAAAACAACAACAACAACAACAACAACAACGGCTCTGTGTGCCATGATAAACAAGGTTTCATTTTCAACCTAACTTCGGGTCTGCTGCAAAAATTAAACTATGATGTCATCATTCTGCATCAAAGAGAAACACAGCTTCCTGTTTCACTCTCCGTTTACTAAAGTTCAGTAAAGGAGGTCCTGTCAATCAAATAGATCCCTATCATCCAATCAAAGTGCTCCATTTTTAAACCCTTCGTCTGTTTCTCTCTCAACGACAGAACTCTGTGCAGGGTGTCTCACAGGTAAGGAGGCCCGAGGGGGGTTAAGGTTGTAATGTTGACATGTCTCCAGTAGGGGGCAGCACAGATCAGATCACCTGAAGTGAACCTGACAGTCGAAGGTTTTCTGTTTCATCTGGTTAAGCTTCATTTTAGAGGATTGTTTGAATTCTATGAATCAGCACATCTTATTGGTCACATCCTTAAACATGGGGGTTTGTTAGTGATCTGTGATTGGCCGGTTGGACGGGAGCATTTTGTAGCGTTGGAGCTGGAAAGGCCCGACAACACTGAGATCAGCTGAGTGTGATGCTCGTCACTCTTTCATTCACAGCCGTGGATTCTGTGACAGTGGGATGAAGTCAGGAGTTTCTCTTTGAGTAACAAGCGAGCGATGAGATGAATCTGTTCTCGCTGTGAGGAGGGAACGACTTCAAGACCGCCCTCTCTTTCTATTTGACTGTTTTAAATGTTTCTGGTCTCTTATAGAGAACGTGCAGACGACATAACGATCACGTCGAGCAGCAGATTAGTGACAGGATGTCGATCCGTCGGTCCTACCTTTCCCTGAGCTGAAGAAGCAGTCCATCTCCACGCTGGAGCGAGAGTGGGACACACACAGAGTGGAGCTGGGGACCAGTCCCTCCTGGGGCGGGCTGCGGTCGGTGGTCCGGACCAAACACCAGCCGGGCCGCTCGCTCGGACGCTCCAGCAGCTCCACCGTCTGACCTGGAGAGAAGAGCAGGACGTCGGTTTAACAGTCTGACACTTTCAAAAAACATTTTCATTTCATTTCTTTGATTTGTTCTGTGTCAAAACACACAACAGAAAAAAACACACTTAAGCTCATGTACAGAAAGAAGCAGGGAGAAGAATGAATCTTGTTACTCAAAAAGAAAACACTAAATGTGTGGATGGTCTGTCCAAATTACAATCACTGAATGAATACCAACATAAAACAAATGTGATGATTCAGTCTTCACTTCCTCAGAAATAAGAAAGAAAACACACAAAACACCTCAAAGCAAAGAGGAGTTTCTATTTGACTTTCAAAAAGTCCCCATCACGACTTCCTCTAAATGAAACACCATTTGAAATCAGACTGAAGTACGATCACACTGACACTATGAAGCACATCTTGAACAGAACAGGGAGGATCGTCTCACCGGTGCTGACGGACATCTCGGTGCTGCATCCCGCCGTGAAGTCCTGCAGGACGACCGTCAGCTCACAGCCGCCAGAGAGCTGCGACACAAAGAGAGAGGAGGCGTTTAGTATCTGATTCTGCAAACACTGTGAGGTTACAAACACAAAACATACAAACATGTTCAACACAATATTCTGAAAGCTTCATTTGATCCTGAGCGAGTCTGTTGATCTGAGCTGTGAACCCCCCGCCTGTAGAAGAGAGAGATGAACTCCAGCCTGAGTCTGGAGGGTGGGGGGGTAAGGGGGGGGGGGGGGGGTCACACAGACTTGTCGACTAGTCCAGGGATTCATAAACTTTTCAGCTTGAGACCCCAAAAATAAGGACGCCAGTCCAGAGACCAGCAGACGCTCGGGTAAACTGGAGCAGGGCTAATGTTTTTATATTGTTTTGATGTGTTGTCCATGCAGCAATTTCTCAAGTTTCTCCCTAGGGAGACGAATAAAGAAACCTTGACCCCCCCCCGTCCCCCCCGTCCCTACAGGTGGGTAAAGCATATAATGTCACACAGAGCCACACACACACACACACACACACACACACACACAGGGAATCCTCCCTCTGGCTCTTGAAGTCTGCAGATTTCAAAACATGGAGGAGCTCTGTGACCTCGATGTGACTTTAGGAGAAGTCGGGAATGAATCTCGTCTTCTCTTCTATCGTCCTTTTTAAAACGAGTTCAGATCACCTTTAATGAATGAAGTGTGCGCTCAGATTCCTGACATGTTTGGCGCTCTGATGACGACGACGGGATGGGCCGGTGGTTTAATATCAGTGTTTATTGCACTCATACAGGAAGTGTAGCACACGAGTGCTTGTTGCATCACAGCTGCTGAAATCTGCTCCCTTCTCCGGTGGTTTTATCGAGAACTTCAGCAGCGACTCGTCGACATCGACTCCACTGTTGATTTTAAAACAGCTGAAGTCGTGCAGCTCCTTAAAGCTCGTGGGATCTCTCCAGCGAGTGCTGAAGCGGTTTGAAGAGCCTGAAGGTGAGAGAACGATCAGAGAAACCTCCCCGACAGCTGTTTGAGGTTTCTCTGCTGATTAAACAGAACAAAACCAACAGTGTTTGAATAAAAATGTCCGACCTCTCTTTGGTTTTATAATCATCAAAAAAACAAAGAAAAGCTGAGACGAGTGTGAACATGTCTCAAAGTGAGTCAGAGAGAACACGTTCCATCACTCTGAAATCACACACACGTTTTTATTATGTGACCGGATTATCAGCTGGACATTTTCAGAGTCAATGATCGACACAAACTTTCAGTCATCAAGTGTTCAAAGTGCGAGCTCTGGACTTCAGTGATGCTGTTACTTAAGAACTGACTCACTGTGAAGGTGTTTCAGGGTCATAAAGCCGATGACGTTTGTCGACCTTTAGCCCAAAAAACATTAAAACACCATAAAAGCTAAAGTTGCAAATATGCAAGGTACACAAAAACAGAGGTAAAAAAATATAAAAGGCATCAATTCTATTTTTCATTATCAGACACTTTAATCCAAAGTGACAAACATCAGCGAGCGAGTATCGATAACGACAGGAAGTACAAACACACATCTGTAAGTCTGTTTAGACACACAGAGATGCTTCTTTGAATGGGTGTGTACACTTGGCTTCACTCTTAAGATCCAGAAGCTACATCCATTTCTCTTACACCGTCTATGATGTGTGTGTGTGGAAGGACTGCAGGTCGTAAGTTTTTTTTTTTTTTTTTTTTCCTTCCCCTTGGCTTTATTTTTCCTTTTCTCTCTGTTCTGCCGTTGTCATGGAAACGTTCAGGTAGTGCGTCTGTGTGTTGAGTTAATGTGTGTGTGCAGGTAAGCAGGTGATCTTCTCCACGCTGAAGATCACCTAGCAACAACACTGACACACACACACACACACACACCTAACCGACCAATCAAATCGTCCATCTGTGACGTCTGAGCGTTCATTGAAGGTTTCTCTCTCTCTCTCTCTCTCTCTCTCTCTCTCTCTCTCTCTCTCTCTCTCTCTCTCTCTCTCTCTCTCTCTCTCTCTCTCTCTCTCTCTCTCTCTCTCTCTCTCTCTCTCCTCTCTCTCTCTCTCTCTCTCTCTCTCTCTCTCTCTCTCTCTCTCTCTCTCTCTCTCTCTCTCTCTCTCTCTCTCTCTCTCACACACACAGCAGCTTGTGATGGTCACATGTCGGAGCTGAGGGAGACGGCTTTAAGCAAACAGACGTTGTTTACGATCCGTGTCCAATCAGCCTTCATCGGTCTGCAGATCGTCTGAATGAAAGAGCGATGTGTTCAGGAGCTTCTTCTAAAAAATCCCTAAAAATGTTTCTGTTGCTGCAGGAAATGATTTCATCTTTACAGAAAATCAAACTCATGTTGAAACGCACTGATGCAGATGAGCTCTGTATAACGTTACCATGACAACACACAGCACGCACAGAGCAGCACCGTTATATCAGGGTTAGGTCAGCTACACCACCACCAGGGTCTGACATCCTCCAAACACATCAGCAACCCCCGTAGAGTCCAAGCACCAAGAGCTTCTGTCAGGACTCGTTTCCATGTCATCAGTTCTGTGTTCTTCAGTCACTTGTCTCTCCTGAAGTTGGATTACTGAGACTTTAGATGGAAAGAGAAAGTTTGGTTGTTAAAAAAGGTTTGGCTGCTTTACTACAAACCCATTCATTTCATAATTCTGTTTTTCACCTCTACAAAGTCTAAATGTAAGATATTTGTTTTGAGGAGTCAGGTAGGAGAGCTGCACACTCAGCAGAAGGTGATATTAGTTCTCTTCTGGGTGTTCAGATTGTTGGTTCTGTTGGTTCTGTTGTTTTAATGTGAGCAGGAGAGAATGACGCCTGACTTCTGTTTCTCTTCTGCCGGGAGAGGCCGCGCTGCATGCTGATGTGGAAATATTTCTGGAGGATTTTTGATGGACAGGGACCACCAACCCTGACTGGAAGGGGATTACTCCCATATGAGATGAATTTAGAAACTCACTGGATCGTCTCCAGTGTCAGAACGAGAATCATGTCTAAAATCACAGCGCCTCACTCCAAACCAGAGAAATGAGCCTCTTGTATTTTCCAGACGGATTTAATATTCAACAAAGACGGAGAACGCAGTAAGACGCGTTCACATGTAGAGCTTCTCAAAATGGCCGTGATAGCTAGGCCGTCGTTTTTATGAAGCTCATAAATCAGACGACTTCAGGAGGTCAAATATCCTCCGTTTGATGCTCGTAGTGAAGATTAGTTAAAGTTAAAAAGAACCTTAAATATAAAACAAATGGTCAAAAGAAACTGACCCGGAGTCTGTCATACAGCGGACGTCGTCATGGAGACAAGACGCACAGTCAGCGCTTTTCTGCCAAAGAAAACGCCAGGTGGATGCAGGCGCTGAGGAATATAACAGGTTGTTTGTTGGTATGGGGGCAGAAGACCAGTCCAACCAGTCCAGTATCATACTGGTGGATGATGACAAGAAACCAGAGACTCAGAGTACGAGGTTCAGTTTGTTTACATCTCCAGAGATGAGACGCGCTGCACGTTAACCCGGCTGTAGCTCCAACAGAAGAGAATCACCTGCACACACACTTTCTGAAACCATGAACACCAAATAACTTAAGAAACATCAACAACAACAAACGACTCCTCATGAGCACGATGTCTCTGTATCTGAAGGTGAACGGTTGACCTCTGACACGTCAGAAACATCTCAAACAACGAGGAGTTCATCTGAGTTTTCTCTGCACTAAGCGAGCGACATGTTGGTATTCAGAAAGTTAAAGGCACAGTTTGTAGATTCCACCACCAGGGGGCTCTCAATCAAAACAGTAACAAAAGATGGCGTCGAGGCTAGTGGGGAATCATCACCCGATAGAAACAAACTCAGAGCTGTAGTCATGACGACCGGGTGAAACCGACCTGAGGAAGAGAATATGTTTACAGACGAGCTGACGTATCCGAGTAGACGGCAGCTTCAGGAGCAGCTCACGCTTCCTTATGCGAGACCACCGAGACCACCTTGTTAAGCGGACTCG
>NC_089207.1:475377-482877 GCF_963930695.1 Labrus bergylta | reverse complement strand
TGTGTGTCTCTGTGTGTGTGTGTCTCTGTGTGTGTGTGTGTGTGTGTGTCTCTGTGTGTGTCTCTGTGTGTGTGTGTGTACCTTCAGCAGCAGCTGGTACTTGGTGATCCTCTGCACTGGTTTGATGAGGTAGGAGGAGATGGAGTTAGCGAGTCCTCGTCTCTGCTGGATGTCCTGTTTTCAAACACGATGACAAAATGAGAGTCAGCTGACTTCAGCCTGAGACTGAAGAGAACAGAAGTTAAAGAGTCGTGTGAGGAACAGTTTGATGCTGCTGCTGCCAGTAACAGAAATAAATCAACAATGAGCAAACAGCACCACCTACTGGCCAAAAATGTGAACTACACAGACTTCAGCTGCAGGAGGAGGTGAGGAATCTGCAGCATCTTCTTCTTCAGGTGAATGAGTCATTTGAGTGCTGAGGCCCCGTGTCCACGTGGCGTTCTCTCCTGAGCGCCAGCGTCTTTTTAAAACTGTCTTTAGTGAGGACAGAGCGTTCACAGCAGCAGACGGCCGTCCAGAGAAAAAGTGCAGCACCCAGATTATTTGTCCCGGGCTCTCCACCTCCTTAGTGCGGTTACTCCAAGCACTCAAGTTGAAAATTCAACTTTTCAGGAAGGTGCTTTTGACGTCACCGGCGCTCTTTTCCTAATTTAAATATTCCCCGTCGTTTTAACCTCCTACTGATCGTGTCTCATCCTCCTCGCTCCGAGTCTGATCGAGTGATAAAAGATCTCAAATATAAAACACGCAGTAAAAAGTAATGGAGCAGTGTCAGTCATACAGCGGGCGTTGTGAACAGACTGTTGTCATGGAGACAGGACGGACGTGCAGCGCTTTACTGAAGGATAGAGGTTTTTGTTTTCAGTCTGGATGGATTCAGCAGTTATTTAAATGTTCAGTCAGGATCTTTCTCAAACTGTTTCAGGCTTCGCTCGTTGTGAAGAAAAGATGTAAAACATATCAACGGCAGATTAAAAAGATTTTGAGCGTTTGTACTCACGTCGAAGAAGGCGCCGGCGTGCTCCAGGATGAGCTGACTGGAGTCGGGTTTGTTCTTACAGTAATTGACATAAATGTGGAATTTATCAGCCTGGAACAGAAAAGGAGAAGAGAAGATGATGACAAGGTCAAAAAGCAGGACTCAAGAGTTCACTGTAATGGTTGTCATGGTGACCGTTACCCAGGTGACGAAGCAGTGACCGACGTCTTCAGGCAGCTGCTCGTAGTTCACGAGCTCCTTCAGGAAAATACTGAAACACATAAACAGAAATAAATCAGTGATTATTTTACTGAATGTATCAAGACTAAAGAAATGACTAAGTGATCAGATCTAAAAGCAGCAGTATGTAACGTCGACCCCTAGTGTTTAAAATGGGTACTGCAGTCTAAATTCTCCTCTCTAGAGTGGATGCTCACTCAGGTCGCCATGTGGTGGACTCTGAAGCTTCAGTGTTTATCCAGCTCTGCATGGGTCTGTAAACCTTTCTGTGTTCTAACCTCTCTCCATTTTTCAAAAGCATCTCCAATATTGATCCTAGTTTGAGCACGTTTCTGCTCGTGGAGCTTATTAGAAACATGCAGAGGCTTTTTAGGTCGGGTACAATCACTTCTATCTGAACCACTTCTCTTGACCGCTTCCATCGCTGCAACACCTGTTGACCTGATAACTGCTCTCATATCTGACAAACCGAGGGGCGTCCAAAACGGCCGTGTGGGGGGGGGGTCTTAAAAGCGCCTACCTTCTCTGGTCCAAATCCAGAGCATTCAGGAGCAGAATCTAAAGTTAGAAGGAGGACATACTGGCTGCTGCATGTTTCCTTAATGTCTGATCAGATAGTAAGGTACCTTTATCATTTCACTCTCTGATGTATGATTTAAATAAATGGAGACGACAAGAAGAAGAAAAGGTGTCCTTGAAGAACCAACACAGAGATCTCCTCACACAAACAGATGAGAGACTGAAAGTGTTCCTCCAGGAGAGTTCATGAACTATATATTAAGACAAACCTCAAAGATTCTTTTATTCCTCTCCCCTGAAGCTGCAGCCTCAGAAATCAAACCCCTCAGAGATCCCCTCGAGGGAGACCTCACAGCAAATCTCTCTACACACTCCAGAGCCTTCCACTGTGGAAGAGTCGGCTCGATGCTAAACCGTGTGCAAGATGCCCGCAGTGATCTTGGCGAGTTTTAGATCTTGTGTGATTTGGTTACATCCTGTTGGCGCTCAGAAACAAATCGTCTTTTTAAAGTACAGCTGCTGCGATGTCGTGATGCCAGAGGATTCAGAAATATGTGAAATGATCCAATTGTGGAATCGACTAACCAAAACGCAGAGGACCGAATAAACAAGAAAGTATTTATGTGCAGCAAGAAACATAACTCTCCACGGGCGAACGAGCTTTACTCGATCTTCAAGGAGGTGGAGATGACACACATTTAATCTGTGCTGTAACATTAACTCCATGAAAGATAAGCTCTGGATCAAGTATGAAGAGAAATGGTTTGAAAACGTTCAGTCCAAGTCAAAACTAAGGACACATGTACAGATCAAAAATCATTTTATGCCCGAGTTATTTGTAACGTGTCGTTTATCTAGAAGATCCTCGTTCACACAGTTCAGATCTGCTGTTCTCCCTCTGGACACTGAAGTCGGTCGATTCAAAAGTCTTCCAGTAGAAAACAGACTGTGAGATGTGTGAGTTGGAGTCCCATGTTCTTTTGCATTGTTACAAAATCTGATGATTTAAGAGAACTTTTGTTTCATGAAGTAAAATCAGATGTGCAGAAACTGGAATGGCTGTTTCAGTTTGATGTGTTTAAACTTGATCATTTAGTTTGAAAAGCTTGGAGAAGAAGACAGGATATTCTGTTTGATTAGTTTGACTTCTTGCTTTCTCTTTTTGTTTCTTGAGAATGAATATAGTTTACTTAGAGCACTCTAATCGGGCTGGGCGTATGGATGTATGTATGACACAATAATCAAATAAAAAACTAAAGTTTAGAGAAGGCGTCTCTCACTTGCTGTGGAAGTCGAAGATGTCCTGCATGTTTCCAAAGATGATCTGCTCCTTGTTGGCGATGCCGGCAGGAATCTCCTCCACGCCGCTGGTCATCTCCCACAGATACGTCTGAAAGAGAGAGAGAGAGAGAAATATAAACAAGAGTGAGGCGGGCGAGGGAAGAATCAAACATGCAGACGTCTTCTTCTTCTTCTTCTCACCTCTAAACACTCCTGAAGATCTCGGACGTAGGTTTTCTCCGTCTGCAGCAGCTCGGCCATGATGAACCTGAGAGAAAGACACGAGGTCAAACATAGAATAGAATAGAATAGAATAGAATAGAATAGATGTTTATTGCCCTTTGCACAGGTACAGGACAGTACAGGTACATTGGAATTTTTGTGCGTTTCTCCCTGAGTCAGCTTCTACACAAAAGTTTAAATTATATATAAAATAGAATTATAAGAAAAAAAGAAAAGTACAAATAAAAAAATAAAATAAATAAGTTGCAGTAACAGCTAAGTGAATTAAAATAAACTGTACAGAAGCTATACACTGTATTAAAGCAAAGATATCATACAAAAAAATAACAAAGGGGAACACTGTACAATGAAATGATAAATATAAACATGTTTTCTTGAGACGCCCTGTGTGGATTTAAGTCAAGAATCGCTCCTTCCTCTCCTCCCTGAGTAAACTGCACATTAACATTTCATAACAAGACGAAACACAGCGAGGAGCCCGTTGAGGAGATTCTTTAATATTTACTAAAAGCTGCTTCTCGTCTGTTTTTAATGAGCGCCGCTCCTCACCTGCTCGCCCCAAAGCTGTAGATTTCATTTCATTGAAATAAACATGACAGGCAGCTGCAGTGAGGACCAGGAATCTCTCATTTCAGGAATGTAACTGAAAGGTTTCTTTTGTTTGTTTCAAACACTATTTTGTTGATTTAAAAAAACAATTAGCTTTTGTTTCATCGTCTGGTGTTGCTCTTTTCCCCTCTTCTTGTTTTATTTTTCTTCTTCTCGGGGCTCCTGTTCTAAAATCTGTCCATGCAGGGACTACAGGTAGAAACGGTCGTGCACTCACTCTTTCTTCCTGGCCGACTTCCTCTTCTCCTCGTTGACCTCGTGGTTGGGGTCGCGTAGTTTGACCTCGGGGTCGTCTGTCAGGCTGGCGGGAATAATGTCCAACTCCAAGTCTTTATTGTCCTGCAGTGAGACACATTTAATGACCTTAAAAAAAAGAATCAAACCTTAGCCGTCTGATCTCTGTACTAACACAGATTCTTTCCATGCTGAGTCTTTTTCCCGTCTCTAAACAAAAAGAAACCTGAACATATCTGTGTGTGTGTCCGTGCAGGTGTCTGACCTCTGAGCTGACTCCCAGACTCTTCTCCAGACTCTCCTGGTATTTGGACATGCGCAGGGAGAAGTCTCGGTACCTGCGGTCCACCGTGCTGACCCAGCGCTTCAGCTCCGACACGTGGGCGTGGCCTTTCTCCACCAGGTTGTCCGCCAGCTGGATCAGCAGCTTCACCTTCTCCTTGGTTTGCTGAAGTAAGAACACACACACACAAACGGATAAGCACACACAAACAGTGTGTATGAAGATGTTTATTTACAATCAGTTATTTGATGCAATGACGCAATGATTGACAGCTCTGTTGACCAACGAGGCTCCTGCAGCGCTGCGTTCCTGCGTCACTTCAGTTTCTCTCCTCGAGATAATCAGAGTGATTTCTCTCCTTGACAGGTAACCCCCCGAGCCCCGAGCAGGACCAACCAGAAACGCCCACTCTCTCTGACCGCCTGACAAGCCCCGCCCCCTGACAGTTGGCTTAGTGTGTACCGACCTTAACACAAGAGCCATCAAGCTTCCCATAACCGTCAGAGTCTGTTTCAAACCGACACATGAATCTGTTCTGCTGAGTCACCTCGTGTGTTTTACTCAGAGTCAGCTTCACTTTTGAACAGGAGGTGGAGACGTTCATCTTTATACACATTCAGTCGTCTAAACTTTCACACTTACAGAAACGACATGAACAGAACTGATGTTCACCTGTCGTCCAAACTTTGTGTTCTCACATTTAAAGTGAGGCGTACTTCAGACGGTCGTTCGTGTCTCCTTCAGAGCGGCTGAAGTGAAGTCAAAGTTTGAGGGAGCTTCAGGGAGCGTGGGAGTTCTAAGAGTCGGAATATGTCGTAAAAAATTTGTGCAAACAGACAAGGTTTTAATGTATCACATCTTCTGGTCTGATGAGCACAGCACGCTTTATTTATCCTCCTCTGGGGCTCAATAAAGCACACACACACACACACACACACACACACGCACACACACACACACACACACACACGCACGCACACACACACACACACACACACACACACACTGTGTACCTTGGCAGAAAGTCTGAAGTGACGGTAGTCGTTGAGGAGTCCTTGTGTTTCCTCGCTGCTTTCCCCGGGTGACGTGTGTGTGGCCAGGTATACCTCACCTGTCTCCTGGATCCAATCCAAAGCCTGCACACACACACACACACACACACACACACACACACACACACACGTTAGACACACACAAAAACACACACATGCAAAAAGATCCAGATTACCATCAATCTCTGCAAATTTAGTTGAATAAAATCACTACCAGATTTAATAACCAGATGTTCTGTTTAGTTCTGAACATTTCCCCAGACCCACACACACACACACACACACACACACACACACACACACACACACACACACACACACACACACACTGACCTGTTTGGCACTGCGTTCAAACACCAAGTACTGCTGACACTGGTCCAGCCTTCGTTTCTTTAATGTCCAGAAGTGAAGGACTCTGTTCTCTCTCTGCAGCAGCTCGTTCAGAATCGCTGCACACACAGAAACACACACACAGAAACACACACAGAAACACACACAGAAACACACAGAAACACACACACAGAAACACACACACAGAAACACACACACAGAAACACACACAGAAACACACAGAAACACACACACAGAAACACACACACAGAAACACACAGAAACACACACACAGAAACACACACACAGAAACACACACAGAAACACACAGAAACACACACACAGAAACACACACAGAAACACACACACAAAAACACACACAGACACACACAGACACACACATAGAAACACACAGACACACACACAGCAACACACACAGAAACACACAGACACACACACAGAAACACACAGACACACACACAGAAACACACAGACACACACACAGAAACACACACACAGAAACACACACACAGAAACACACACACAGAAACACACACAGAAACACACACACAGAAACACACAGAAACACACACAGAAACACACACACAGAAACACACAGACACACACACAGAAACACACAGAAACACACAGACACACACACAGAAACACACAGAAACACACAGACACACACACAGAAACACACAGAAACACACACAGACACACACACACAGAAACACACAGACAGAAACACACAGACACACACACAGAAACACACAGACACACACACAGACACACACAGACACACACACAGAAACACACAGAAACACACACAGACACACACACACAGAAACACACACAGAAACACACAGACACACACACAGAAACACACAGACACACACACAGACACACACAGACACACACACAGAAACACACACACAGAAACACACACAGAAACACACACACAGAAACACACACAGAAACACACAGACACACACAGACACACACACAGAAACACACAAAAACACACACACAGAAACACACACACAGAAACTGTTAATCTCTGCTGTAAAAACAGGCTTTTTAGAATGGGTGTGTATGTGACTTCCTGTGCTTCTGCAGCCAGCCTCTAGTGGACACTCCAGGAACTGCAGGATTTTAACAGTGTCACTAAATATGTCATTCCAGGGAGGTATTAATTTAGAGAAAATGCCCCTACCCCTCTTAAATCCTCTTGACCTCCCTGGTGTGAGCAGCACTGACCTTTCACTTGCTGTTCAGGTCCTCTTGCGTGTCCTGCAGCTCCAGGTATGCTCACATTGTTCCTGTGGATGTACTTCAGAAACACCTCAGCGTTCCTCCGGGCCAGAGTGCACGCCTGCAAGACACAAACATGATGCATAAGATGAGGAAATCATAAAAACCATGCAGACTATTCTGACAACCTGAGACTTTACAATCCTGAACTCTAACAGTTCAGTTCTTAAAACACAAGGAAGCGTTCACACCTGAGTACTTATGTGCTTGTATGTTAGCAACATATTTGATTCTGTTGTCGTTCAGCTAAGATACAAATCTGAACATTGTAATTCAAACTCTCATGAAGTGTCACAGTGCTGGATGCTCAAACTAAATGTGGACAAAGTTTCAGATCAGGAGGTAAACATATGTTGGGAGTAATCGAGGAAAAAGTCTGCAGCCCTCCCCTGGCAGCCCTGCAGCGTTCTGCC
>NC_089207.1:467877-470377 GCF_963930695.1 Labrus bergylta | reverse complement strand
CGACTTTAAATTAAGATTAAAAACTGATTAAATTAATCCACGCTCGTTTGTTTTGATTTGGAGGCAGACATGATGTGACGATTTACGTTTAATTTCGCACAGCATTGTGGGTAAAATACAATTCATTTCCTGAAAGCACGCATCTGATCCATACTGCATGAAACCAGGAAGTTAGTATCCATACTGAAATGTTCAGTATACTGAGGTGGACCCAAAAAATAACCACTGAATGACCACGAGGGTTCAGTCTACTGAAACTCCTACTGAATAGTACTGCCTACTGAACTGTGGATATTCGGAAAGGGGCCACAGACTCTCAGTTCATACACTTTTTCTTTCTTTTTTGCATCTTACCAAAAACTGAAAATAGTGAAAATAATCCTTCTACAAAAGGATCAGCTCCTGCCTCATCACCTTAAATACAATGTTTCAGTTACTGTGAGACTTCACTGAACTGCCAGCGCACGCCAAGATGTCTGAAGTAAATCTATCAACAGTTGTGGGGCGGCAAGAGTCGGTCGTCTCTCAAGCGGAGGGTCGGGGGTTTGATCACACAGCGGCGTGTGAATGGATGAGTTAATACTGATGGACTCTTTACTCAGCGGCCTCTACCATCAGTGTGTGAATGGATGAGTTAATACTGATGGACTCTTTACTCAGCGGCCTCTACCATCAGTGTGTGAATGGATGAGTCAATACTGAATGGATGAGTCAATACTGATGGACTCTTTACTCAGCAGCCTCTACCATCAGTGTGTGAATGGATGAGTTAATACTGATGGACTCTTTACTCAGCAGCCTCTACCATCAGTGTATGAATGGATGAGTTAATACTGATGGACTCTTTACTCAGCAGCCTCTACCATCAGTGTGTGAATGGATGAGTCAATACTGATGGACTCTTTACTCAGCAGCCTCTACCATCAGTGTGTGAATGGATGAGTTAATACTGATGGACTCTTTACTCAGCAGCCTCTACCATCAGTGTGTGAATGGATGAGTTAATACTGATGGACTCTTTACTCAGCAGCCTCTACCATCAGCGTGTGAATGGATGAGTTAATACTGATGGACTCTTTACTCAGCAGCCTCTACCATCAGTGTGTGAATGTGTGTGAATGGATGAGTTAATACTGACGGACTCTTTACTCAGCGGCCTCTACCATCAGTGTGTGAATGGATGAGTTAATACTGACGGACTCTTTACTCAGCGGCCTCTACCATCAGTGTATGAATGGATGAGTTAATACTGACGGACTCTTTACTCAGCGGCCTCTACCATCAGTGTGTGAATGGATGAGTTAATACTGACGGACTCTTTACTCAGCGGCCTCTACCATCAGTGTGTGAATGGATGAGTTAATACTGACGGACTCTTTACTCAGCGGCCTCTACCATCAGTGTATGAATGGATGAGTTAATACTGACGGACTCTTTACTCAGCGGCCTCTACCATCAGTGTGTGAATGGATGAGTTAATACTGATGGACTCTTTACTCAGCGGCCTCTACCATCAGTGTGTGAATGGATGAGTTAATACTGATGGACTCTTTACTCAGCAGCCTCTACCATCAGTGTGTGAATGTGTGTGAATGGATGAGTTAATACTGACGGACTCTTTACTCAGCGGCCTCTACCATCAGTGTGTGAATGGATGAGTTAATACTGACGGACTCTTTACTCAGCGGCCTCTACCATCAGTGTATGAATGGATGAGTTAATACTGACGGACTCTTTACTCAGCGGCCTCTACCATCAGTGTGTGAATGGATGAGTTAATACTGACGGACTCTTTACTCAGCGGCCTCTACCATCAGTGTGTGAATGGATGAGTTAATACTGACGGACTCTTTACTCAGCGGCCTCTACCATCAGTGTATGAATGGATGAGTTAATACTGACGGACTCTTTACTCAGCGGCCTCTACCATCAGTGTGTGAATGGATGAGTTAATACTGATGGACTCTTTACTCAGCGGCCTCTACCATCAGTGTGTGAATGGATGAGTTAATACTGACGGACTCTTTACTCAGCGGCCTCTACCATCAGTGTGTGAATGGATGAGTTAATACTGATGGACTCTTTACTCAGCGGCCTCTACCATCAGTGTGTGAATGGATGAGTTAATACTGATGGACTCTTTACTCAGCGGCCTCTACCATCAGTGTGTGAATGGATGAGTTAATACTGACGGACTCTTTACTCAGCGGCCTCTACCATCAGTGTGTGAATGGATGAGTTAATACTGATGGACTCTTTACTCAGCAGCCTCTACCATCAGTGTGTGAATGGATGAGTTAATACTGATGGACTCTTTACTCAGCAGCCTCTACCATCAGCGTGTGAATGTGTGCGTGTGACTCGCGGTGTGAAAAAGCTTTTCAGATAGAATATAGAATAGAATAGAATAGAATAGAATAGAATAGAATAGAATAGAATGACTATATTGATCCCAAACTGGGAAATTGTGGCGTTACAGCAGGAGGTTATCAACACACAA
>NC_089207.1:462877-465377 GCF_963930695.1 Labrus bergylta | reverse complement strand
AAGCTTCTCTACCCGCCTGTATTTCTCTGAATCTCCTGCTATCCTGTACTTTTGTTTTGCTCAGAGTTTGTGTTCTGTGTGTTTTACCTGAAGCCTGGACCTCCATGATGTACTGGTGCAGGTCTTGGCCCTGCTGCATCACTTCGTAGGTCATGTTGTTCATCGCTGCCTTCCTCTCTGCGTGTCTTTTCAGCCTCTGCTCCGCCAGGCCAATGTCCTCCGCGCCACCGGTGGAGGAGCCGCCTCCCCCGCTGCCGCTGCTGCTGCCCGACCGGCTGGTGTCGCTCAGCTGGCGAGACAAGTCCTCGTTCCAGGCGTCCAGCTCCGCTGTCACCTGCAAAAAAAGGAACAGAGGGTATTAGCATGTTTGCAATGAGCTTTATCTGCAGCCTGGAGAAGGTCATGAATTGATGAGGGCCGCCCTGATCAAACTTTCCCCCGACGGAGAACAGCAGAGGACCTAGCGCAGAGCCTTGCTGTACTCCATAATGAGCTGCACTTTAACCCTCAGGCATCAGTTTAATTTACTCTATAAAAATAGAACCAGCCACCAAATATTTGTTATATGGAAAATAACACAAAAACAGTGACATCAAGTAAAAACTGGCATTTAAAGGGTTAAATTCCTAAAAATGATTGAATGTTTGGTAGTTTTGAGCAGGGCTGAAGTTGTTTAAGAGATTTAAGCAGAAAAAAGTAGAAAAAAATATCACTCTGTTCTATTCTTATAGCAGTTTTTTGTAAGTGGACATTTTTGTCCTTAGTGACTTCAGAGGGTTGTAAACATGTTTCCATAATGATGCATGAGGGTTAAAAGCAGGAAGGTATTAAACCTGTCACCTGTCTGACATCAGCTCCCCCCCCCCCCCCCCTCCCCCGCTCTCTTACCTCTATCGTGTACTGCTCGAATATGCGCAGCTGCAGAAAGATGTCCAGTTTGATTTTACGTTCGTGGAAAAGCTCCTCCATCTGGCCCTGCGCCTCGTCCAGCTGCTGCAGCACCCCCTGGATGTGAGCGATGGAACTGCAGTGTGGCGTCTTGTTGGTCGACATGGCTGCATCTCTGTGTGAGGAGATGCATTTAATGACCTGATCTTTAATAACATCATGAATATTTATATCCCTACCCGAGCCTCTGCTTTCATTTCTCACCTGCTCATAAATAATCATGTGAATTTAAGTCGTTACCTGAGCTGCTGTATTAATTCCTCGCCCTCTTTAATCACATTGAGCGTTGCCTCCAGCGTGGCCGTCTGCTGCTGCTGAAACTGTTGGATCAGACTCTGAACCGAGTCCACCGAATCACAGCACACCTCGTCCAACAGCTGCTTCTGGAGCTCCTCCATCCACGACCACAGCTGGACACACACACAGAGGCAATGAAGGAGACAGGTGGGCATTTCAAGGTGGGGGGTAAAATCAATCAATTAGCTCAACGTTTCCTTGCTACATCTTAAAGTAGGAGTACTTAATGAATTAAGGGTAACAGTGGCAGGGGGGAAAACTGTGCGTCAAACTGGAGACAAATGTGAGATTTTGTGTCAATGTTTGCAGCAGGATGTGTAAGTTTTGTCTCTCAGATGACCGACCTCTTTGGTGTGCGTGTGGAAGGACACCGACATGTCAAGCAGCAGCTTCCTGTGTTCCACTCGGCGGACAAAGTCCTGGATTCGAACCTCCAGGTGTCTGGCGGCCTTGTAGATTTCCTCTGGGTCGCACTCTCCGGTCTGAGCCAGCTGCTCGGCTGCCTCCAACAGTTTGTCTGCATTGGTGTAAGTGTTCTGAAAAGAGGAAGGACACGAGGAAACATCATCAACAAAAATACCTCTGTTAGCTTTAGTGTTACCCAGAACTTCATGCATGGTGAGTCAGCTCCCCTACGTACTCCCTCGTCCATCAACACCCACAGGCTGCGTTCTCAGAGCGCCGCACAGCCGGAGTCAGAGACAAAGGAGTTCCCGAGGTAGATTCACTCATGACAGATAATACGATGTACCTGTTCTAAAACTGTATAAAATCCTTATTAACACAACAACAAACACACACAGACACATGGATCAGTGGGTAGAGTCGTGCTTCGTTGGTGGTGTATGAATGGATTAGTTACTTCTGATGGATGATACTACACAGAGATCTCTACCATCAGTGTGTGAGTGTGTAGGTGTGACCTGCAGTGTAAAAGCACTTTGAGTAGTTAGGAGACTAGAAAAGTGCTATATAAGCATTTAGGGGTCGTTCTGAACTGAGTCTTTTATTCTGAAAATACACCGGATGTTTTAATGTTGTTTCCGTGTCTGACTTCCTGTCCCGCTCGATGCTCCGTGCTCCGACATCCTGCAGAAACAGAAGCCTGCTGCAGGGGACTGACGGAGCGGAGACGCAGCGGAGACAGTGGAAGAACACTCATTGGACGGAGTAAAGACGGACCGAGCAGGCTCCAGTCATCTGGTGGAAATGATGTGTCAGGCACTGGGCAAGGTGAATATGTCCTGACCGGTTT
>NC_089207.1:432877-450377 GCF_963930695.1 Labrus bergylta | reverse complement strand
ACATTCATGACAGATTTTAACAGGTTAAAAAAAGAAACTTTGAGGGTTTTTCTATTTCCAGCTCTCCTCTCTTTGTTCTGTCTAAACTCTCTAAACCAGCACTTCAAGTCTTTACTGCTAATTGCTAAATGATACACTTGAACGCACCACGGAAACCGCCGCGTCACACACGAGCCGACTGTTCCTCTCGTTTGTCTCCTGCAGGAGTTCAGCCGAGTCGCTGCTTTTCTTCCAGTCTCACTCTAAAGCATCGTGATGTTTGAATCTGCTTACTGGATGATGGGTTTCTTTCTCGTCTTTAAATGTTCAAGGTGTCTTTAAAGAAGATGGCAGCAGATGAAAACATATATATTTGATGACATGGAAGTTTATTCTACTTGAGCCGCTTTAATTTGAGAGGAAACATTTTCAGAGATGTGATTGGCTCCTGAGCGGGGTTAGCTTTAAAGACAGAGTCAGCAGCTTGTTCCTTCAAAATAAAACAGACTTCTCCTTCAAAATAAAACAGACTTCTCCTTCAAAATAAAACAGACTTCTCCTGAAGTGAAGCTGCTCCATTGTCCCTTCTGGGCCTCCGTACATGTGTGGTGGTGACTGTGTCTGCAGAGACTCTGTCCTCTCACTGGATTTTACTGTTCTGCTTTGTGACGGTTGACTCGGGACGTTTGTGGGCGGAGCTGGTGTGTTTCCTCCAGCCAATGACAGCGCAGCAGGTGAGTTTAGGGAGTGGATACAATTCAGTGATTGGACGAGATTCAAAGCGGTGAATATGACGGACGTGGACGTAGCATCAAAGAAGAGAAAATATAATGAGAGTGAGGAGAAACACCAAGTGGATAAAGATCGTTCTAAAACGAGGGTGAACCTTGTGTTGGACGTGGAGTTGATCTACTTCCTGTTGGACAGGAAGGGGACAAACACCGGCGGTTAGCTTGCAGTGTAGGTACAAGCAGTAAACGTACACACTACGTCCTGCAGGGGGCGGGGCTTCAGGGGGAGATGAGACCAGGAGGAGGGGCCAGTTTGAATGTTTACAAACATTTCTACAGACTCCTCCTTTAACAGAGATGCAGAAAGTGAAACAACCTAACAAGCTGTTTTTCTCTGATAAGGACAAAATATGATCCAAACTGTCGTGATCAGGAGGTCGAAGAGAAATGCACGAGGGATGAAACAAAGCTCCAGAGCTCTGCCTCCACAGAGACGCTTCTCTGCTTTATCTCATAAAGACGTCCGTCCTCATTTTATTATCTTACAGAAGAAAGAACATTTTGTTCGAGCTCATCTTCCACCATAAACATCCAGCAGAGAGAACATCTGCTCACAGTTATTATTTTATGTCATTTCCTTTCTGTGAGCCCGGAGGAGCTCGCTCAGCATTGTGACACACTTTCAATCAGTGTGAGATCAAAAACCAGCACGCCACAGACAGAATCAAAACGCAATGCGGACATCGCTCGCCGAGCCAGACCGCCACCGCCTGAGTCTCTTCTTCATGTGAGGGGACATGTGGACTCACAGTGATGCTCCACTGCAGCAGAGGACAGCACGAGAGTTCCCAGAATGCATTTGGTGACACTTTGAGGGTTTGCAGACGGATGATCTGGACGATGGTGATGCAGCAGCTGAGCGGTCCAAAAGAGAGACTCTGCCCATTAAGTAAGTGATGGTAAGGATGGTTTCACATTAACGACCCGGATCTGAGTTTTGCTCGATCCCAAAGTCGGGTTCATTTGTTCAGCGGGAACACAAACGTACCGTGTCTCTGCAGGAGACTTAAACGCAACTGAAACCGCCCTCAAACAAGGAAGCAGGAAGAGGGTCGCTGTTGGCGTCTCAGAAATAACAAAATAATAAGCAAAAGTTAGCAGGATGGACTCAGCCCGCGAGTGGTTGCCATGGTTACTTCTTCTTCGTTCTGCTTTATGGTGGATTTGAGAAACCAACTGTGTGCATACTGCCCCCTGCTGTATCGGAGTGTATACATACGGACGTGTACTCGAGTACAGAGCGATGTGACTAAAGTGAACGCTGACCAGCGGGGGGGGGGGGGGGGGGGGTCGTGCCTCATGTGAAAACGGCCTCTCTCTGGGGATACTTTCTGTTGGTTTACCTCGGTGTACGCCTGCGTGACCTGCTCGTACAGACTCTGGTGGCGGTGGATGGCGATCTCCAGCTCCTGCATCTCGGTCGGTAACCCCCCCTCGCTGCAGACTTTACACCACGCCTCCACCTCGGAGAGAAACTGAGGAAGCAACACACACACACACACACACACACACACACACACACACACATGAAGAGAGTGAAACAACTGTTGCAGCATCAGAAGAGGTTTTTGAACTGATTGAGTCATTTTGCTTTCCTCTTTGTGTTTGTTTTACTTTGAAAAACCTTTTTAGTAATTATGCATCGCTGTGATTTTGCACCTGGAAAACGACTTAACAAATCAGATGTGATCGAAGACGACAGCCTCTCTTCTCCCCCTCACAGCACTTTATGGTTTATTTTTATCCTCCTCTGAAGTCTTGCCAGTTTTCTCATTTTTTCCTCCTCCTTTCTTGTGTTTCATCTTTTATCCTGACACATTTTTTTGTTTCTGCTTTTCATAACACTCTCCGCTCGCGCCCCCCCCCCCCCATCCCGTCTTTTCATCTGCTGATCTGCTCAAACGTACACTTGTAGCTAATGTCAAGGGCCCAGCAGGAATCAAACATGTCCCCATCTGTTGCCATGTCAACCTTCCAAGAATCAGCAGCGGAGCAGTTTGATCTATTAAATATAATCAGACTCTAAAAATGTCCCGTTTTCATTTGACATTCTGGGCATGTGTCTGCTGCTGAGAGGATTACATCGTTCAGCAACCAAGCAACCCAAATGTCACGCTAAGTGGAACATGTTCTCCTCTAATGGCAGAAAGATAAAGATGGCGTCCGCTCCTCATCTTACCTGTTCAGACTTCTGGTGAAAGACAGACGACATGGCGAGGATGGTGGAGCGCTCGTCGAGGGCGGCAGCAAAACTTTTCCAGTCCTGATCCAGCTGACTCGAGATCTGTTTTATCTGCGTCGAGGCGTAGTGACCCGACTCCGCCAGCCGGCTCGCCACCGACATGATTCTGTTGATGTTTACGTAAGCGTTCTGGGAAGAAAAACAAAACAAACATCAACAAACTTTAAACGGTGCTTCATTCTGCAGAAAATACAATAAAGAAATGTTCATCTCGAGCAGCATCCTCAGGGTGTTGAAAAATGAAGCCGACGCTGAAGTGAAAATCATGCAGTTCCTCAAGTGTCCACTAGAGGCTGGCTGCAGAAGCACAGGTTTGGAGTCCCATCGATGGCGGTCTCCATGCTGGAAATGCTGTCTCAGTGTAACTTTCAGTCAACCTAACGACAGGCTGAGAGCTGGAGCAGAGGCGGGTTTTAAACCTCCTGACAAACCGTTACACCGCGCCCACCTGTCAATCAGGTCAGCTACACGCCTTATTGTGAATAACTCTTATCCTTCATCAAATCAAAACTGATGAGTCATCAAAACATTCACCCCCCGTACAGTGTGTGTCCATCCAGACATGAGCTAATCACACCTATTTGGTTTCTTGAACCAGGCTGTAAACATGTTCATCTCTGCTGTAAAAACAGGCTTTTTAGAATGGGTGTGTATGTGACTTCCTGTGCTTCTGCAGCCAGCCTCTAGTGGACACTCCAGGAACTGCAGGATTTTACACTTCAACATCTTCTTCATTAGGTTGCTGCTTGGTAATAATGTGTGATAATCTTGGAGTGTTTCAGAGTAAAAGTTAAAACATTAGTTTATTTTAAAACACTAAAGTAAATCTCTCTTAAACTACATAGCTCGACTCTGATTGGTGGACTATGTCAGTAATATAAAGGTGTGAGTTTCGTTTGTGTTGACTCTATCTACCATGGAGTTCATGGCGAAGTGGTTGTGTTGCGTCTGCAGCTCCACAGCGTGTTGGTATCCTCTACCGATCTCCGTGTGACTCTGCAGGAACACGTCTTTGTTGTGGATGATCCAGTCGAACATCTGCAACCACAAAACAACATTTACAACGTCACAGGCTGCTTTTCTGCATCTCTGTCGGCTCGGTTATAAGTTACACAGGTGGGGCGATGGTGGCTCAGTGGTTAGTTTGTGCGCCCTATGTATGGAGGCTGTGCATCCTAGGTTCAAATCCCACCTGTGGCTCCTCCCCTGCATGTCATTCCCCTCTCTCTCTCTCTCTCTGTCCTGTCTCTACATTAATCGCACAAACATAAATCTTTAAAAAGAAAAGTCACACTGGGAAAAAAGTTGAATATTTAAAACTAGGAGCGGTATGTTACAATACGATACGATATTGTACAATATATATATTGATATTGTTCTATATGATACGATACAACTCCAAGTGAAGTGATTCCGTAGGCCTTCACTGTGAAACGAGATAATACAAAACAATCAGGCTCCAAGATTAAAACTGCCAAGCGGCAGATGCTGGCCGATTTACCGTTTGGATCGTGTCCAGAAACTCTAACAATAAAAACCTTTAAGTTAAACAAACTTCTGACTGCTAATCTCCACGTGTGCGTCAGCTGCCCTATGGCGCCGTTTAAGGCGGTAACACGGCGCTGAGGGACGCAGTGTGCATGGCCACATTTAGCAAAAACATTATATGATAGAAATGTTTGTACATTTTTGTGAACAGTCATGATGAGTTTCAATCACGCTGCAGCTTCCTCCTCCAGCAGAAGGATCTTTGATTTTCTGTCCTTATGTTTTATAAAATCATCTCTCTAGAAATGTTGTATCAATCATCAGACAAGAGGATGAAGGCAGAAACGCGAGGATACGTCAACGACAGCAGGCAGGAAGTTAAAAAAATCGTATTTATGAGTACGTTCAGATTGGAGTAGTGTTTTTTTTTATGATGATGTGCTTTCTGGTGTTGCTCCTCTGGATCAAAGCTCTTCCAGCTGCGATCAACATTTCTATTTTTTTTTTTTCTATTCTTTATTTAGAGGACGGTTGAGAACAGTTTTACAGACAGTTAGCCATGTGGTTACAGAAGGTATAAAGGGTCCACAGTGAAAGTCTGCAGCAAACATCTAGATCATCTTGAAACCCTTTTCCTCCTTAACATCCTCCATTTCTTCTGTTTTTAACAATATGAACCTTATTACTCTATAACTATATACAGTGTGTAAAGAGGATGTGTAGTTACAGTTCGTTTCTTTAATATGTAGGGCGACAGTTCAACATTTCTATTTTTAACAGAAACCTGTTTGCGCTGTGAAATAAACCGTCAGCACGTAGAAACAAAAAGCATCATGTTTAAAACTGATCTTTGTCAATAAGACGCTCCTCGCCTGTAATCATCTTAGATCAGCTGCTGTGACTGATCTTCTGTGTGAAACAAAGTTAGCGAGCAAACGTAACCATGACAGAGAGAAACTGTGACCACACACACATCAACAGGACGCAGCCGGGGAAATGAAACCAAAGGAATACTCCTTTAAAAAAAACATGATTGTCATTCCCTCTGGTTGGCTTCATCTCTACCCCGACGATCAGCAGCGAGCCAAAGAGGACAACCTTCAAGGTTGTTACTCCATCTGAATCCATCTTCACCGACAGATGGAGGCCAGTTGTTTCCATGGTTACCACATTATCTACACTGTAGTTTCTGTAGCCGTGTGAGTGTTTGTCACAGTGTAAACTCTCCTCACACCCACACAGCAACAAAACACTGATGTGAACAAAAAGAAAATCTTTTTTTTCTCTCCCTCTGTTTGATTCAGCAGTAAATATTTACCGCTCCCGCATGTGGACGTCTGTGTTGAGTAACACACGAAGTGAGGTGACGCCCGTCTGTCTGAGCGTGTGTGAGAGATCAAGCTGGACTACCAACATGATGCAACACCAACGATGCACATGTCATTTTTAAAGGTTGACATTCTCTTTTACAACATCTGCCAAAGGTACCTGAAACTTTCAGTACCTGCATGGGTTGCACACGCTCTGCTTAAAGGTGACATATCCTTATCTATTAGTGATGGCACTGGAGTCTGACAGGTTTGCAAAGGTTACTCAATGCATCTATCGTTTCAACTTAAAGGGACACTTCACCCGTTGAAACATGAGTCTGTATTGACATTGGGTCATATATGTAGAAATGTGAAATACATTTTGAAGTTGGTGCCTTCTTGACCGAGAAAAGGCAGAATGCACAGCACCACAGGCCACTCCCACTAAGGTCCTCTATTTAAGATTAAGATTTACTTTTATTCATCCCCACAAGGGGAAATTTCAGTTTTTACACTCTGTATTCATGCAACACACACATAGGCTGAAGTATATATACACACATGCACACAAACAGGATCCTATGGACATGCACTAAGGGAGAGATGTCAGAGTGACGGAGCGGCCCACAGCGGGCGCTCCTGAGCTGGTGGTGGGGAGGGGGTTTAGTGCCTTGCTCAAGGACACCTCGGCAGTGCTCAGGAGGTGATCTGGCACCTCTCCAGCTACCAGACCAACTTCAATACTTGGTCCGCACCGGGACTTGAACTGGCGACCCTCCAGTTCCCAACACAAGTCCCTACAGACTGAGCTACTGCCGCCCCTACAGACATATTTACTTCAACACATGAGGCCGTTTCCTCAACTGATTCAGAGATTTCTTCCAGAATTGATCTTGTAAATTCCTGTCAGAAAACAGACTCTATGTCTGTGTCCACAGACAAACAGTGAGAGCACCAACACTACCAGTCTGCCCCAGCTCGAGCCGGCCCCGGCTCCTCGTCCTCAGAGGCAGCCTAAACACAAGACCGGCCTGTCGGCAGCAGCCGTCTCGCCGCTATATTTATATTTTTTTGCCATTATCAGCTTTCTCTGATGATTCAAAAATACTACCAGGTTTCTAATGATACAAAGATTAATGTTAATGGGTGAAGTATCCCTTTAACCTTTGACCTCCACTTCAACATGAAGACATCTCCTTCACATGAGGACTCACTCAGTCTGTAGGTTTCTGGTGAAATAGTCGCCCATTACTTTTCTCAGGGCGTCTTAAATGTTCTTCTTGTTATGTAAAAGCTCTTCCCCTCCGCTGAGGCGCTCGGTGTTCAGAAGTAATCAGAAATGTTCGGTGCTGAGCGCTCCAGACCTTGAAGTTCTCACACTTTAAAGACCCGGGTCTCTGAAATGAAATGAGTTCCTCTGAAGACTCCAGGTCGGTGAGAAAAGCTCCTATGCTGGAAATACAGTTACAAGCTACTTAATGCAATATACTGATGTTGCCTTTGTGTGCATGGTCCCACTACTCCTTCAATAACAGTTATAAGAATATCATCAAAGGATTAAAGGGCGCTGATGGCCAAGCGGACGGTTAGGTCAAGTCCCATGTGGCAGTGACATCATCTCTGACTGCAGTGAGCCAACGGCCTGAGGACACTGAACTCCTAAAGGAATAATGTTAAGAAGATGCAAAGACTGTGAATCCTTCTGAAGGTACTCCAGAAGTTGATGTAGAGCAATCCTGAACTTTTATGTCTGCTAACCGAGGGAGAAAGAAAAGGGAAAGCAGCAGTGGCCAAAGTCCTCACCTGTTGAACCTGTGAGAGACACGATGGAGCTCAACCCGTCTGAGTGCTGAATTAATCCGCTCAGAAGTAAAGGAAGAAATAAATGAGGCAACTGATAAATTACAGCTCAACTGAAGCCTGTGGCTCCTTCCCTGCATGTCACCCCCCCCCCCCCCCCCCCCCCCCTCTCTCTCTCTGATTTATGTTGCTTCACAACGTCTTCACTGCTCACATCAAATTTAAAGGTCACATATGCTCCTCCTCTTCAGTGTAAATAAGTCTCAGAGCTCCACAAAACATGTGTGTGAAGTTTCTTGTTCTAAATCCACTCTGATCCTGTATTTGATCATGTCTATAAACCCCTCTATTTCAGCCCTGCTCAGAACAGGCTGTTTCTGTGTCTGTACCTTTAAATATGTAAATGATCTGTGTCTGACCACGCCCCTTCTCTGGAAGGGCTTGGGTGTCTCAGTCTTTCTCGCTCCATGTCCTATTGTTTACGGTGAGAAGGCAGACTCAGAGGGCAGAACAAACACCTAGCTGTGGGAGTGTCACCCACCTGGGGGAGGGGCTACTGCCCTTTGTGATGTCATGAAGGGAAAATCTCCAAACGGCCTGTTTGAGCACACATTTTCTGAAAAGTGGAGCAGGCAGAAGACGGAGAGGATGGACTTTTCTCATCATTGGGGGGTTTGTAGACAAACTAGACACATGTTAGAGTTAGAGGAACATGGAGAAGTGGATTTTAGAGAATATGTGACCTTTAATTCTGTTGATATCTGGAGTTAAGCACGATGGTTTTCTGGGGATAATAAATGAAGCGTTTTATCAGTGAACATGATCTCTCCATTTATAGCTCTGTGGAATGAAAACGTACTTCTGTGCGTCGCTGTAAACAGGCTGGTATGATAATGATGAATGGAATCCAAACATTCAGTCACGAGCGTGAATAATCACTTCACTGGTGGAGGGGAAGCTACGCTGGCTGATTTTCCACTGGGTCAGATGTGAACTGTGTTCTCCTGTTTAGATAAACAGGCATGTTCATTCAGACCGCCAACGAGTTTCCAGAAGCTTTTCAAATGACTCAGAGTCGGCCGTAGAGTATAAAACAGTGTGCAGGAAGGTGGACTGTACAGGAGTTGATTTCCTGACAGGAGGTAAAGATAAACTGTCCAAGGTGAGAAGAGGAAACTGGACGTGTCTCCACCCTTCAAAGTCAAAATAACAATTATATTAGATTAAATCAAAGCTGAGGATGTTTTTCTTTCTCTGCAAATATTATGATCACAACCTTCTCAAGACCCTGGACCTATTATTAGAGAAGGAGTACATTTCAACACATTTTGTCTTTGTGCATCGCGTCCCTGAGGTGCCAAATTTAGACCCAAGGTCGTCTAAAAAAAACACCCTTTAAAAACCTGAAGTATTGTTTCAAAACAACTGAGGGGTTTGAGAAAACTGTACAGGATATTAACGTCTACTAAAATCTTGATTTCTCAGCCTCTGTAAAACATTTCAAAGTTTAAACCCTCGTCTTTTAAAGAGCTCATATTCTGCCCTTTTTGGGGTTCATATATTTAATCTATGTTCCTACTTTTGTACGTTCACAATCGCTAAAGTTTGAAAAAAGTGTCTGTTTTCATGAACTGCTCCTCCTTGCTCCCTCAACGCTCTGAGTCCGTCAGCTACACTCTGTTGACCCTACACTGTTAGACCCCACGTGGGCCAAGACTGCTCTGATTGGTCTGCCGATCCGCTCTGTCGTTATTGGTCAGTTGCTCAGCACGCTTCTCGGAAATTTCAACATGAGCTGCAGGGCTTACCACAACGAGCCAATGGGCTTAGATCAGTGATCTCACACTGACAATGACGCCGCACTGACACATTTTTATCGAGGGGGGCTAGAGCCGAGCGTTACATGCAGCTAATGCTACAGCTAACAGGAGGACGAAGCTGCGTTTCCGTGGACTTTGAATTGTTGCACATAGATGTGACTAAACATGCACAGGACACTTAGAAAACACACTTAAAAGCATATAAAACCAGAAAAAGAAGAATATGGGACCTTTAACTTTAAATCATTGCCTTGGTCTTAAAGGTATATACACCCAATTGTTACATCATTGTAAAGGTATATACAGGTTAACGTTGCATCTGGTCTTAAAGGTATATACATGTAATTGTTGCATCCGATCTTAAAGGTATATACACGTAAATGTTGCATCCAATCTTAAAGGTATATACACGTAATTGTTACATCCGATCTTAAAGGTATATACATGTAATTGTTACATCTGGTCTTAAAGGTATATACACGCAAACACCGCATCTGGTCTTAAAGGTATATACACGTAAACGTTGCATCCAATCTTAAAGGTATATACATGTAATTGTTACATCCGATCTTAAAGGTATATACATGCAAACACTGCATCTGGTCTTAAAGGTATATACACGCAAATGTTAAATCTGGTCTTAAAGGTATATACACTCACATTGCAAACAGTCAAAACGGGTTAGATAGATTATTCTTTAACAATTTTAAAAAGTTAAATCAATAATCTGTCAGTTTGGTCACTAACGTTTAGTCTTTCTTCTTGTATTAATAAGAATGCATTCCTTCAAACAAGTTGGAATGCATTCTTATTAATACAAGTTCCTTCAAACCTCAGGCAGCTGTCACAGTTAGAGGCATCAAGTTTCAGGTCTAACTCACCTTTTCTGCATCCTGCTCAAAGAGGCGGAGCTGGAAACACTGATCCAGCTTCAGCTTGGTGATGTGCCACATCTGGTGGAGATTCTGCCGTGTGGAATGGAGCTTATCCAGCAGACTGGCCACCTGGTTATAAACAGGAAGGAAGACGTTTGAGATGGTGTTTCTAAAGATGTGTAAATAATTAGGAAACTGCATTTAACTGGTTAAATCTGATAGATCCATCTCCTGTGTTTTGTATTTCTTTGTTTACATTTAATTTAATTGGACGATGTAAGTATATGTAAGTCTCTTTAAAGCGTCATGTTAAATATTTAAATGTATTATCCTGTTTGCAGTGGAGCGTGTATGTGCTTGATGCAATGAAACGCAGTGTTCTCTCACAGCCTTCCCTGTGGAGTCTTCCAGCTAACGAGCTAACCTGCAGCGAGTACTTCTCATTAGCTCTAATGAGGGACGCTAAAGGGCAGCGGGCCTCGGCTAGGTGAGAAGAAATGACATAGTGTGCTTAATCATGTGTAACAGTGCTTCAGGTGTTCACAGTTGTAATGATGAACCATGCAGACGTGTTTCTGAAGAGCATCGCTGCCTGAAATGTTGAAGATTCGTCTTAATAAATGGTCAAAATAACGGTTCTGCCCTTCATCATGTTGGATGTTTATATCGTGTTTGGCACAGACTGTCAGGTTTCCTCATGAGAGTAAATCTGATTCTTTACTTTTATGATTGCATGACTTAAAGGCAGGGTTGGTCATTTTCAAAAACTAGCATGATTTTGAAAGTAGCATTCCCTCAGTGCTCCGTCTGCACCCCCTCTCCTCTGTGCTCCCTCTTAAGCCACGCCCCCTCACTTATCATGAGAACAGTGGACCAATCAGAGAGCCAACAAAGGGTCAACTGGATGACTTACTTTGGGCACTAAGCTCTGGAAGTCGGCAGAGCCTGAGATGCAGTTCCTCCCTGAAAAGCCGTCACTAGATCGGATACACTGCAGCAGTCTCTGGCCTTCCCGGTCCAACTCCTCCACCGGAGCCTTCAGCACCTGCAAGATGAAGAAGAAGAATAAAGAGGAGAACATTTTAACTTAACTCTTGGCTTGATCAGATTCAAAGTTGTTTCTATACTTTTGAGTGGACTGCCTGTTTTTCTCCGCTCTCTTACCTTCTTCTTGAGTTGAGTGTGCTCCTCGATCAATCGACGGGATCCCTCCACATCTGCAGGAAAATCCTTCTTGGACTGAAGCTCCTGGAACACACAGCACATGTCTCTGAAATCATGAAATTCATGCACCTTTATATCTTTCCATTGATTGACCATCCGTCCATTTACCTGCAGGTCTTCCAGTCTGGACAGCAGGTGAACAGCGTTGGATATGAACTCCTCCAGAGAGACTCTGAGGTCCATCCACTCCTCATGGTTGTAGTCCAGAGAGCCTTCGAAGTCGTCCGTCAGCTGTGAGGGATCCACCAGTTTGGCCAGACCTTCGACTGACACCATGCTGGTCTAGAATGTGCAAAAAAAGTTCAACAAAAATATCAAATGTCTACTTTAAGCAGACAGATGGTTCTTCCAGATTTGTGAAATATGTTTCAATGACATCATGAAGGTCTGATGTACAGTAGTAAGAATAAATACCATCTGTGTAACAACATGATCAGAAACATGATAACACTTTCATGACATTTAGGGCTCTATGAAATCCATTTTAAGTTTTTCCAGATTCCGTTTTCCCCGTTTTAATTCTTATGAATTCTGTGTTTTACGATGTTTTCCATTGGATCAAATCACAGATTCAAGTCACTGGACATTTCATCAGATCAGAAAAATATATATCTGCTGGCCTTTATCACCTTTAGTAATGCCAAGGCCGCCCTGCTACCGTCTGGGCCGTCCTGCATACGAGTGGAGCTTGCATTTAGCGTGCTCTGTATCTTCAGTGTTTGGACATAACGCAGCGCTGTATGTGTGGAGAAGTTCACAGACTCACTGTCGTTAAGTTACTGATTGTAGATAAACGCAGACACAGAGAAAAGTCAAAAACCACCCTTTGACCGGATCCTGTGCGTTCCCAACCATAAAGACTCGGTCCTTACTGATCATGGACTGTGATCATGGAAGAGTAAACATGTGAGGGATGTCTGGTGTTCCTGTGTGTGAGTTTATTCTATTAAATTAAGAAAATAGTGGATTGCAGAACAGTTTGGGCTCAGAAATGAATTAATTAAAGAGGCTCTTTATCCCTTATGTTTGGCAGCCTGGCACTTTAGCAAATGAGCAAAGAGAGAACTCTTGACTCAACAAGGTCAACACTTCAAATGTGACTGCAGTGTGTTGTTGAAAGTTAAGAGCAGAGATCCAACTACTGTGTAAATCTATCTCTAACCATTCAGAGACGGTTTGATAGATAGATTTACCTTCTCAAAACATTACTTGTCTTTATAATGACAGGATCCCAGAATGTAACTGGGTCTCTGACTGAAGTTTAAGCTAACAAGGACAGGCCATCTAAAAACTAGCTGAGTTAACCTGTTAGCTAAGAAGAACAAGCTGCTTCAGCTTGTTAGCTTACCATGACTAACCTAAATTGAGAAGTTTTATCATGTTAGCTAACAAGAACAAGCAGCTTTTGCTTGTTAGTTAACCATGACTAACCTTGACTGAGCAGTTTTTTCATATAAGCTTATTCGAACAAGCGGCTTCAATGTTAGCTAACAAGAACAAGCAGCTTCAAATCCTTAGTGGACTAAAAGCTTAAACCAGTCTTTATCTTTTACCTGTAAACCAGCATGGACAGAACAGTTTAATGTTTATCTCAATAAATGTAGATTCATCTGTAGGCTGGCTACACAAGTCATTCTCAAGCCTCTTCTGCCCCCTTTGGCTGATGAAAGTATTTTCAAGCCCCCCCAGCGTACGTGACCATTTCCTGTGAGGAAAAACTCAAACTCAGACAAAACAAGGACGCTCGCCTCAAAGGAGAACTTTGCACTGCCGAAGTTGGTTTTCTGTTTCTGCCAGAAGTTGTCAGGTTTGATGATGAGCGCCACGCAGATCTCAGCCGGGAAAAACTCCTGCAGCGTCTTCAGGAGCGGCTTGATGAGTTCCCACTTGGATCCACGCATGTCGATGATGACAGTGAAACCACGTTTACAGACATCCTCGCTGAGAAGAAGAGAGAGAGGAGATGAAAGAAGGTGATGTTTGGGTACACAGTAAAAAGAGAACGGATTGAAAACCCTGAAATGCGAGGTTAATTAAAGTTGCTGTTCGTTGTCAGACTGTTACATCAGCTAAGTATGAGAAGAATCCTGCAGTGAACTCATTTGGTTCACATCTGGAACACATTCAACGTTTGTGCGTCCTCACACGGCAAGAACAGCTTTCAAATCCATATTTTCATGTCTGGTTCCCCATCAAGACACAAATGCAATAATGTCTGTTTTCACTAGGGCTTGTTTTTAATCTACATTGTGTTTAAAGACAGAGTCAGCAGCTTTCTCCTTCAAAATAAAATACAGACTTCTCCTTCAAAATAAAATACAGACTTCTCCTTCAAAATAAAACAGACTTCTCCTAAAGTGAAGCTGCTCCATTGTCCCTTCTGGGCCTCCGTACATGTGTGGTGGTGACTGTGTCTGCAGAGACTCTGTCCTCTCACTGGATTTTACTGTTCTGCTTTGTGACGGTTGACTCGGGACGTTTGTGGGCAGAGCTGGTGTGTTTCCTCCAACCAATGACAGCGCAGCAGGTGAGTTTAGAAAAGGATGCAAATCAGTGATTGGACGCTACCACAGGCAGGTGACAAACACAAGCAGTTAGCTTGTGCTAGCGTGCAATAGCTGGCAGTGTAGGTACAAGCAGTAAACATACACACTACATCCTGCAGGGGGCGGAGCTTCAGGGGGAGATGAGCCCAGGAGGAGGAGCCCAGTTTGAATGTTTACAAACATTTCTACAGACTCCTCCTTTAAGCCCTGTATCTGTAAATATTCAAACAAGTAATAGATGATAGGTAAGAGAGTCTTATTAAGTAAAGTGTAAGATTAGAAAAGTTGAAAGAAAAGATCATCTTTAATATTTGTGAGCAGGTTTCTCCTTTTCTTGTGTGAAAAGAAGCTGCTCTGAAACCCGAGCGGAGCCAGCTGTTCATGCTCGAGTCTAATGAGCCTTAAAATCAGCCGCCGTCGCTGATTGGAAAGTAAAAATATACCGCAATTACCTCCACTCATCACACACCCTAAATTAATATAAATTCAACAGAAGCACATCCATTATAATCCGCCTCGGGGAATCACAAACTCCACTCGTCACCGTGCAAACAGACGCCTGATTAGCAGGAGGAATCAGAGCGCGGCTGATGGGGATCAAACGATCACAGAGACTTTTAGTTCAATCACTCTGAGTCTGCCAGGTGAATGTGTTAACATGCACCACGGTGTGTGTGTGTGTGTGTGTGTGTGTGTGTGTGTGTGTGTGTGCAGCTGCAGTCAAGGACACTGATCATGCAGTCATCTCATGTAGCTTCTTATTCAGGAGATTTATGGAGTTTTGTTTTGATCGTCTCCTCATGCTAAAGCTTATCAGGGCAGAGCTTTTAGCAGATGACTATAAATTCTGGATGTCAGCGTGTCCTTGACTGCTCGCACTGTGCAGCCAAATTTAAACCACTAAGTGTTCTCATTTGTTTAAAGTCTCTGTAAGTTTTTCTTTTTTTTAAAGCTAGACATGAAATGAAACCAGTGCCAGAAAAGAAAAGGAGTTTGGAGATCCATCTTGGAGATGTTGATGTGCTTTAAACAACGTCCTGATGTCACATTAAGGCTGTTTTCACTTCTGCACTCCTCAAAACATCTCCATCATTTCAGGAGGACTGCTCCTGAAATCCTCCTGATCTGTTCACACATGCATCTCAGGGTGGGAGACCATCCCTGTCAGACAGGAGGGGGGGCGTGGGGGCTCCTGAGGCGAGACATGACGTAAATAGAATGACCTGAATTCCTATGACTATTATTATTAAGATGTGATTCTTTCATTTGGATATTAAACTATAAATGTTGCAGGTCATTCTGCAGGCAGGCGTGTGCGGTTACAGTCCATGCTATACATCAGCAATCTTACCAAACCCCCCCCCCCCCCCCGATCAGGCTGCTCATATAAGTCTCTGTGCTGATCAACCCAAATCTACACTTTGTAACTTGTTTTTGAAAAGCGCTCTATAAGTAAAGATTATATTATATATTATTATATCCTGCTTAAAGCTTGATCAAAGGGACACTGGACTGGTTGAAGATCTTGAAGACGTTTCACCTCTCCTCGTCTTCTAGATCTTCAACCAGCTCCAGTGTCCTCTGCATCAAGCCTCGAGTAAACCCTGACCTGGATCAGAACCCACACAGATATCCGTATCCTGCGCTGAGAGCCGGCAGGAATAAATCGTCTGGAGCTGAAGTGTGACAGACTTCTGCTGTCTGCGACAAACACTGCAGCTTTCACGCTGATGCAAATCAAAACGCCGCTCCCGGTCTGCCGCTGGGACGGAGAAGAAAGGAGCGTTTGATTCTGCAGCAGTGACAGCGCTGAAACACTCTGCAGGCACTTCAGCCTCCACTCCTCCTGCTCAGTGTCTGTTTACTCCGAGTCTATGCACTGCATGGTTTAGTCCTGCAGAATGTCTCTTAAAGAGACGGTTCATTAAAGATGAAAGAGTTCATCCTGACATCACCCTGTAAACATGATTACTGAAATGATGTGTGTGTGTGTGTGTGTACCTGGGGACAGTGGACAGGTAGGTCACCAGCCTCCTCAGGTCCTCCTGTTTTATTCGGTCGTGGTTACTCCTGGCAGGAAATGTCAGGATTGGTCCTCCTCTTTTATCTCGCCCACCTGTGCATGCACACGTAACAAAAAGCTTGATGTTAGTTGATGTTGAAGTTTGAAACTTATATTATAACGGTGTGAGGACAACCAGGACAGGAGGAGACAGAGGAGAAGGTGTGTGGTCATCCACGACCAAACTATCAAACAGGTCTCCTCTTAGAAACATCTCTGTGTTTTTATTGACAAAGCACGGAGCTGGAACAAACATGGAGACGTTCTGTGCAGCAGATAACAACCACGTCGTCTGAGAGTTCATGCTGCTGATCGGAGCTCCTGCAGAAAACTCCTGAAAAACTCTGCATGGAGCGTCATGTGTGAACAGGCTGAATGTTTCTCTCTTTATCCAATAAAACTATAACATGGGGGCGCTGGTGGCTCAGTGGTTAGTGCGTGTACCCCATGTATGGAGGCTGTAGACCTCAAAGCGGGTAGCCCAGGTTCGAACCCAGCCTGTGGCTCCTTTCCTTTTCCTTTCCCCCTCTCTCTCTCTCCCTGACTTTTGACTCTGTCCTATCTCCACAATTAAAGGCACAAAAAGTCCAAAAATAAATCTTAAAAAAAAAAAAAAAACCAGAACATGATCTGATGGTCAACAGTCTTTGTCACTTCGTCGAGAACACAGATTCTCAACATAAACAGGTCAGTGTATACCCAGCTTTACGCCTGAGTATCTGAAACATAACGCCGTCTCTGCTCCAGCAGGAGGGGAGAAACGCTCCGACAGTCGTCACGGTTACAACCCCTCCCCCCCCCCCCCCCCCCCTCCCCACGGCCTCTTTGTGATGAATTATGTGAGTCGAGATGTTTTGGTTAGATTAATGTGAGAAACACAAACCGCATAGTTTATGAAAGTGCTGCTCAGATGTGTGTGTGTGTGTGTGTGTGTGTGTGTGTGTGTGTGTGTGTGTGTGTGTGTTTGTTATATGTTAGGGAGTACGCTGCTGTAATCTAAGGAGGGATCTTGATGACAGATTGTTTTTGGCACTCTGTCCTTCTACGTGCTCTCTCCCTCTCTCTCCCTCTCTCTCTCTCTCTCCCTCTCAGAAAATGTGTGCTCAAACAGGCCGTTTGGAGATTTTCCCTTCATGACATCATAAAGGGCAGTAGCCCCTCCCCCAGGTGGGTGACACTCCCACAGCTAGGTGTTTGTTCTGCCCTCTGGGTCTGCCTTCTCACCGTAAACAATAGGACATGGAGCGAGAAAGACTGAGACACCCAAGCCCTTCCAGAGAGGAGGCGTGGTCAGACACAGCTCATTTACATATTTAAAGGTACAGACACAGAAACAGCCTGTTCTGAGCAGGGCTGAAATAGA
>NC_089207.1:425377-427877 GCF_963930695.1 Labrus bergylta | reverse complement strand
ACGTCATAGTAACCAACTGTAACATCTGCTAGCCATTGGTACGCTGATTGAAGAAGACTTCTGTGAACTCTCATCCGTCCTAACAAGAGTGAGACTCAGAGCGAGGGAGTCGAGCCAGGAGCAGCATTAGCATCACAAGCTAGCCCCAATCAGTCGGCCAATAGTTACAGGACATTAGCCCGGCGTCCTCTGTGCGACTGAAGGAACGTCAGCTCACTCTGTGCGACTGAAGGAACGTCAGCTCACTCTGTGCGACTGAAGGAACGTCAGCTCACTCTACGACTGAAGGAACGTCAGCTCACTCTGAACGACTGAAGGAACGTCAGCTCACTCTGTGCGACTGAAGGAACGTCAGCTCACTCTGTGCGACTGAAGGAACGTCAGCTCACTCTGAACGACTGAAGGAACGTCAGCTCACTCTGAACGACTGAAGGAACGTCAGCTCACTCTACGACTGAAGGAACGTCAGCTCACTCTACGACTGAAGGAACGTCAGCTCACTCTGTGCGACTGAAGGAACGTCAGCTCACTCTACGACTGAAGGAACGTCAGCTCACTCTACGACTGAAGGAACGTCAGCTCACTCTACGACTGAAGGAACGTCAGCTCACTCTGTGCGACTGAAGGAACGTCAGCTCACTCTGAACGACTGAAGGAACGTCAGCTCACTCTGTGTGACTGAAGGAACGTCAGCTCACTCTACGACTGAAGGAACGTCAGCTCACTCTGTACGACTGAAGGAACGTCAGCTCACTCTGTACGACTGAAGGAACGTCAGCTCACTCTACGACTGAAGGAACGTCAGCTCACTCTGTGCGACTGAAGGAACGTCAGCTCACTCTGAACGACTGAAGGAACGTCAGCTCACTCTACGACTGAAGGAACGTCAGCTCACTCTACGACTGAAGGAACGTCAGCTCACTCTGAACGACTGAAGGAACGTCAGCTCACTCTGTGTGACTGAAGGAACGTCAGCTCACTCTACGACTGAAGGAACGTCAGCTCACTCTGTACGACTGAAGGAACGTCAGCTCACTCTGTACGACTGAAGGAACGTCAGCTCACTCTACGACTGAAGGAACGTCAGCTCACTCTGTACGACTGAAGGAACTCTACGACTGAAGGAACGTCAGCTCACTCTGTGCGACTGAAGGAACGTCAGCTCACTCTACGACTGAAGGAACGTCAGCTCACTCTACGACTGAAGGAACGTCAGCTCACTCTGAACGACTGAAGGAACGTCAGCTCACTCTACGACTGAAGGAACGTCAGCTCACTCTGTACGACTGAAGGAACGTCAGCTCACTCTACGACTGAAGGAACGTCAGCTCACTCTGTGCGACTGAAGGAACGTCAGCTCACTCTACGACTGAAGGAACGTCAGCTCACTCTACGACTGAAGGAACGTCAGCTCACTCTGTGCGACTGAAGGAACGTCAGCTCACTCTGTGCGACTGAAGGAACGTCAGCTCACTCTACGACTGAAGGACCGTCAGCTCACTCTACGACTGAAGGAACGTCAGCTCACTCTGTGCGACTGAAGGAACGTCAGCTCACTCTACGACTGAAGGAACGTCAGCTCACTCTACGACTGAATCCTTTATGATACACAACCAAAGCTTGTGAATAATGAGCTCCAGATGAACAAGTGAAATCAGGACGGAGCGTCCAACAGTCAGTAGATAGATGAATGGTCTGATACACCCACTGTCAATAACACCCACTGTCAATAACACCCACTGTCAATAACACGCACTGTCAATAACACCCACTGTCAATAACACGCACTGTCAATAACACGCACTGTCAATAACACGCACTGTCAATAACACCCACTGTCAATAACACGCACTGTCAATAACACGCACTGTCAATAACACGCACTGTCAATAACACCCACTGTCAATAACACGCACTGTCAATAACACGCACTGTCAATAACACGCACTGTCAATAACAGCCACTGTCAATAACACGCACTGTCAATAACACCCACTGTCAATAACACGCACTGTCAATAACACGCACTGTCAATAACACGCACTGTCAATAACACCCACTGTCAATAACACGCACTGTCAATAACACGCACTGTCAATAACACGCACTGTCAATAACACCCACTGTCAATAACACCCACTGTCAATAACACGCACTGTCAATAACACGCACTGTCAATAACACGCACTGTCAATAACACCCAATGTCAACAACACGCACTGTCAACAACACGCACTGTCAATAACACCCAATGTCAACAACACGCACTGTCAATAACACGCACTGTCAATAACACGCACTGTCAATAACACCCAATGTCAACAACACGCACTGTCAATAACACGCACTGTCAATAACACGCACTGTCAATAACACCCAATGTCAACAACACGCACTGTCAATAACACGCACTGTCAATAACACCCAATGTCAACAACACGCACTGTCAATAACACACACTGTCAATAACACACACTCAGTATCACCAACAAGCTAACTC
>NC_089207.1:408004-415504 GCF_963930695.1 Labrus bergylta | reverse complement strand
TGACGTATACCTGCCAGCAGGCAGCGTGAACACATGCTGCCCCTTTCCCGTCCAAATCCTGTCCCAGTAATAGACTGTTTTGATTCTCTAATGTGGTGGAAGTGCATCATGGGGAAAAAAAAGGAAACAGTGACAGTAGAATAAAATCATCAGATCCGTGATGTGGAGCCCAAAAAGATCAGACGATCATTGAACCTCGAGCTGAAGAATATTGAGGATTAATGTTTCCACTCGTGTTCTCTGTGTTCTATTAATAGTCCTGAGTGTAAGCCAGGTTCTGTTTGCTCAATTACAGCCTGTGTGTGTGTGTGTGTGTGTGTGTGTGTGTGTGTGTGTGTGTGTGTGTGTGTGTGTGTGTGTGTGTGTGTGTGTGTGTGTTTGAAGCCTCTCTAAGGGTGAATGAGTTTTAATCAGCGCTCGGTTCAAAGACAGATTAAAAAGAGGAGAACAGAGCAGGAAGGATTAAAATGATCAGAATGAACACAAACAAGGTGCCAAACACTTTGAGAGAGAGAGAGAGAGAGAGAGAGAGAGAGAGAGAGAGAGAGAGAGAGAGAACGAGAGAAGAAGCTGCTTTATTCAATCTGTCTGAAAACTCTGAACTCAAGTTTGAAAATGAATGAAAATCAGGATTTGAGTGCAAAAGCCCACACACACACACACACACACACACACACACACACACACACGTGGACTGATGGAGAGAGTGGGGGGGGGGCTGACCATGACAGAGTGCCCAAGCACTTGGCACCAGGCACCCTCCGGTTCCCAACTCGGGTCCCTGAAGTCTGAGCTCCCCCCCCGAAGTCCATTTGTGCTTTCAATATAAGGCTGAATGTTTAGAGTTAGTTCTTATGATGCTGAGAGGTTTAGTTTTCATTAGTCTTTGATGTTATGAAAAAGGAGTAAAGTGATTGACAACTCTGTTGACCAATAAGGCTCCTGCATCGCTGTGTGCAACGTATTATCAGAGTAGAGGAGGAACAGTCATTGAACTTCCAACAGACTGTAAATCTGAATGTTTGATTCAGAAGGTTTGTTTCAGAAGATTCACTGCAGACTTTTGAACATCAGGTCCTTAGCATCCAAATCTCTTTTAGTGAATGATCTGATATCAGATCAGCATATTGATTTACTTTGTTTGACTGAAACCTGGCTGTGTCGAGATGAATATGTTAGTTTAAATGAATCCACTCCTCCCAGTCATTTTTGTACTCATATACCTCGAGACACCGGACGAGGTGGTGGAGTAGCAGCTATTTTTAATTCTGGTCTTCCAGTTAATCCTCGACCAAAACTGAATTTTCCTTCTTTTGAAAGCCTTGTTCTTAGTCTTTCACATCCAGTCTCAAGAACCTTTCAGCCAGTTCTAGTTGTTGTAGTTTACCGTCCTCCTGGCCCATATTCTGAGTTTCTATCTGAATTTGCTGAAGCTATTTCAGCTGCTTTTGATTCAGCACCGTGTTTCAACCCAGTTGGAAATTCTTATAATAGCTTTAGTCCCTCTCAACTAGATCAGTTTGTTGATAGTGCAGTAGATTCACTGAGAGTTACTCTTGATTCGATTGCTCCCCTGGAACGGAGGGTTGTCAAGCGGCGGAGAGTGGCTCCATGGTTCAACTCAGAAACCCGTACTCTAAAACAATCGTCGCAGAATTTTGAAAGAATATGGCGCTCGACCAAAACGGTAGAATCTCGTTTTTTCTGGCAGGATAGTCATAGAAGATATATGAAGGCTCTACGTCATGCTCAAGCTGCCTACTACTCCTCTCTAATCGAGGAAAACAAAAGCAATCCTAGATACCTTTTCAGCACTGTAGCCAGGCTGACAGAGAGTCATAGCTCCATTGAGTCTTGTATTCCTTTAGCCCTCAGCAGTAATGACTTCCTGAGCTTTTTCAACAACAAAATTCTAGACATCAGAGACAAAATTAGTAACCTCCTGCCCTTACCTGGTGCAGATACGTCTGATACGGCAGAGACAGTTCCAGGACCAGATATTCGTCTAGACTGTTCTTCTCCAATCGACCTTTCAGAGCTAAATTCAATTATTTCTGCGTCGAAACCGTCAACCTGTCTTTTGGACCCAATCCCAACCAAGCTGTTTAAGGAAGTCTTTCCCTTAGTTAGCAACTCTATATTAGATATGATCAATTCGTCTCTACTGGCAGGCTATGTACCACAGTCATTTAAAGTAGCGGTAATCAAACCTCTACTTAAAAAGCCTACTCTGGACTCAGGAACTCTGGCTAACTACAGGCCTTTATCCAACCTTCCTTTTATCTCGAAGATCCTGGAGAAGGTGGTAGCTAATCAGCTGTGTGACTTTCTCCATGACAACAGTTTATTTGAGGAGTTTCAGTCAGGATTTAGAGTCCACCATAGCACTGAGACTGCACTAGTTAGAGTTACAAACGATCTACTTCTAGCTTCAGACAGGGGACTTCTGTCTGTGCTTGTCTTGTTAGATCTTAGTGCTGCTTTTGACACCATTGACCATCAGATCCTATTATACAGACTAGAACATTTACTTGGAATTACAGGGACTGCTCTAAGTTGGTTTGAATCCTACTCATCAGACCGATCTCAGTTTGTACATGTTAATGATGAGTCCTCTTTGCACACTAAAGTTTGCCATGGAGTGCCACAAGGTTCAGTGCTTGGACCAATTCTCTTTACATTATATATGCTTCCTCTGGGAAATATTATGAGGAAACACTCCATACAGTTTCATTGTTATGCAGATGATACTCAGCTTTATGTATCAATGAAGCCCGATGGCACCAGTCAGTTATGTCAGCTAGAAACGTGCCTTAAGGACGTTAGGACCTGGATGACCAGAAATCTTTTGCTACTTAACTCAGACAAGACTGAAGTTATTGTGCTAGGCCCTAAAAACCTTAGAAAGACTTTTTCTAGTGATTTGACTGTCCTTAGTGACATCAGCCTGGCATCTAGCACCACTGTTAGGAATCTAGGAGTTCTATTTGATCAAGATATGTCCTTTACCTCTCACATCAGGCAAATTTCAAGAACAGCCTATTTTCACCTTCGTAATATATCCAAGATCAGGAATATCCTGTCGCAAAATGATGCAGAAAAACTAGTTCATGCATTTGTTACCTCCAGATTAGATTATTATAATTCTCTTTTGTCAGGGTGCTCTGGCAAGTCTCTAAAGACTCTTCAACTAGTCCAGAACGCTTCAGCTCGTGTACTGACCAGAACTAGGAAAAGGGACCACATTACTCCTGTGTTGGCTTCTCTGCACTGGCTCCCTATACAATCTAGAATAGAATTCAAGATCCTTCTTCTCACCTACAAAGCTCTAAATGGCCAGGCACCATCTTATCTTAAGGAGCTACTAGTGCCATACTGTCCCTCGAGAGCGTTGCGGTCCCGGAGTGCAGGCCTGCTGGTGGTACCTACAGTCTCTAAGTGTACTATGGGGGGTAAAGCCTTCAGTTATCGGGCTCCTCTCCTCTGGAATCGCCTTCCAGCCGGGGTCCGGGAGGCAGACACAGTCTGTATTTTAAGAATAGACTTAAAACTTTCCTTTTTGATAAATCTTATAGTTAGTGCTGGTGTAGACCAGCTCTTAGTTATGCTGCTATAGGCTTAGACTACCGGGGGAACTGGCACCTACTGCTCCTCTCTCTCTCTCTCTCTCTCTCTCTCTCTCTCTCTCTCTCTCTCTCTGCATATACAGTACATCATATTACTGCATGTATCTATCTGTAAATCTCAGTCACTAACCACCTACTTTCCTGAGAGCTCTTGAGCTCTCTTAGGCTCCTCAAGATCGTTGGTTGACGGCCTGCCAGAACAACTCATTGAATTGAAGCCTGAGTGACGTCCCCGGTCTGTCCCTGCAGGGGGCGCTGGAGTCCCATCGATGGAGCCCCCCGTCTGTCCCTGCAGGGGGCGCTGGAGTCCCATCGATGGAGCCCCCCGTCTGTCCCTGCAGGGGGCGCTGGAGTCCCATCGATGGTGGTCTCCATGCTGGAAATGCTGTCTCAGTCTAACTTTGAGTCAACCTAACGACAGGCTGAGAGCTGGAGCTGAGGCGGGTTTTAAACCTCCTGACAAACCGTTACACCGCGCCCACCTGTCAATCAGGTCAGCTACACGCCTTATTGTGAATAACTCTTATCCTTCATCAAATCAAAACTGATGAGTCATCAAAACATTCACCCCCCCGTACAGTGTGTGTCCATCCAGACATGAGCTAATCACACCTATTTTTTTTAATGACATCTACAGAGGCCCCATGCACTTGGCTGCTCAGGGGCCCCGCCGCCATCTCTGTGGGCGGGGCCTGGTTTGTCTTCATAAACTCTTGCCATCTGTCTCACACACGTCAGAATCAGAACAGTTTCAGGACTCAAACAGCAGCAACATGTTAACAAGATAAACTAACAAAATCCTGCTCGCTTGTTTCCACTACGATGACATTTAGTCATCAGACACTGCAAGACCTCGTTTACACCCAATCTCTCTCTCTCTCTCTCTCTCTCTCTCTCTCATCGCACTAGACGCCACTGAGAGGACAAAGTGGAGAACTTTATAAACTTAGTTTACAGAAATAGACTCACGGTCGAGTCTGCGTCCCCCCCACCTTAGAACAACTCAGAGACCATGACTCAGCTACTTTACTGACTCTTGTCTTGTGTAGAGTCATGTTAGTCAGATACAGACAGAACGCTCCGGGGTTTCTCCATCATGGAGGCAGGGATCGATTATACTTAATGTCCACGTTGTGTACCCGACCTCTGAGGATAGATAATAATCATAATAATGGTATTCAAAGTGTTTTGGTTCATTTTGAGGTTCTTCAGGTTACTTACTGCTCCTTTTATTCGTCCCTGCTGTTGTTTTGTTATCATAACATTTATATTCAACATGAGGGGAATTATAGAAGTGTGCAGATTTATAAATATAAATGTTAACTAATATATGAAGCAGTAACTCTAGAAACAGGTGATGTTGTTGAACCTTCTCTGACGTCATCATGAGGTCAGTTATCCTCCACACTGATCCGTCTGCAGGAAGGAGAGTAAAGGTTCCCCGCTGATCCACTTTTGATCAGTTGTGTGTGTGTGTGTGTGTGTGTGTGTGTGTGTGTGTGTGTGTGTGTGTCTGTGTGTGTGTGAAAACCACACGTCAGGTCTGATTTGTTTCCAAGTGGTAACGAGTGAAAACCTGAAGGATGTTTGTGTCTGATTTTAGAGCATGACTCTGATTACTGAAGACTAAAATAAGAACAGAAACAAAGATGACTCCAGATACAAACACACACACATCAACACATCTTTATCTTTAATGAGCTCTCACTGTTTATCATCGTTGCCATGGCGACAACTCATTCTTCATTTCAAATACTAGTGTTGGAGTGAACGAAACCGGTTTTTGAAGGTCTTGGAATCAAAAGCATTTTGACTCAGTCTCAGACTGGGAGGACTGGTCTTGGAGCACCCTGGCCTCGGGTGTTGGTCCTGGTTAGTCTGGTCTTGAATACAACACCAGCTGATGACACCGCCTGTAAACGCTTGTTGCTACAACAGCCCAACATGGTAGGATGGACTTTTTCTAGATTCATGCACGCACTGTTTCTGTTTTGTGATTAGTCAGCGCTAACAGAGGTGAACAATCAGACCAGAACCTTTACTCCTCGTCTAAAACCTGAGAATGATCCAGATGCTGAACTGATGAGCTCCATCCTCATCTTGTCTCCATCGTCTGATATTTAACTGAGAATCAGAGCGGCTGTGAAACACGGAGAACATAAAAGAAGCGTGCGTGATGTTGTTCTTCTTAAAGAGAGACGGATCAATACGAGGAGGTGTTCACTTCTGATTGAAGGATTCTTATCTGCTCTCTGACAGATCAGCCGCCCGCAGACACACACACACACACACACACACACACACACACACACACACACACACACACACACACACACACACACACACACACACACACACACACACACACACACACACACACACACACACACACACACACACTGCTGTTCTCCAAGGAAGCCCTATTAGGTGTGTGTGTGTGTGTGTGTGTGTGTGTGTGTGTGTGTGTGTGTGTGTGTGTGTGTGTGTGTGTGTGTGTGTGTGTGTGTGTGTGTGTGTGTGTGTGTGTGTGTGTGTGTGTGTGTGTGTGTGTGTGTGTGTGTTGAAAGCCCTCCTCAGGCTGTGACTGGTCGAGGTTGCAGGTGAAGTCTTTTCTGATTGGATTGTTGGTTCAAGGTAAAACAAGCAGCTTGTGAATCTTCATTCTTTCCTGTTTGTATCTGACTAACATGACTCAACAGGAAGTGAGGTCATGCTGTCACACACCTGCAGTGTTCCCATAAACAGGTGCTCTGACTGCTGAAGGACTGTTTTTGATTGGCTGTTGGATTTCAGCATCAGGTCCAAGACAAACATGAACCAGCTGATGTTGGGACCTCTGCAGCTGTAAAGTCACTAATAAAGGGGGCTTCAGGGGGGTTTGGAGCCGAGCCCACTACAACAGAAACGATGTGCAGGAGGGGAACGTTTACAGCTCACAGTCTGGAGGCATCGCTGCCTCTGCTGCTTCCTGTCAGGACGGTTAGAAAACGCTGATAAGGGGGAGCCAGGTGGAGCCAGGCGGGCTCTTTACAGGACTGTTTGATGCACAGCTCAGGGTCAGTCTGAAAGAAGCTGCAGGTAAACACACTCTTTTCTTTTCTCTGGGATGAGATCTCGTTTAATCCTGACACCTGAGACTGAAGTGAACACACACATTCACCAATCAGTCAGTTTCCTCCTGAGGCGAGACATGATGTAATAACAGAGGCAGCAGCGTGAGTTAATGTCTGAAGCCTCAAATCATCGTTTTCTTCTTCTCTGCATCGAGAGTCTGAGGATGGACGGATCGAATGTTTTTGTTTACATGTTTTTAATTTGATAAATCAGAGAGACTCGATTTACTCGTCTTTGATTTGAAGGTTTTATTCTACATTTATTTATTTCTCTCTCTTATTTATATCTGCAGCTCTTAGCAGCTCTTTTCTCTTTTGTCAATCAGGATAAAAGCTTCCTGTCTCACACACACACACACACACAGACACACACACACACACACACACACACACACACACACCTGCCCACAGAGAGTTAATAACATCAACGTCTATTAGCTAGCACCACTAATCAGCTGCTGACACACACACTCGAACGTGATCGATTCCAGCCAAAACGGATGCTGCTTACACACACACACACACACACACACACACACAGAGACACACACACACACACACACACACACACACACACACACACACACACACACACAGACACACACAGACACACACACACACACACACACACACACACACAGACAGACACACACACACACACACAGACACACACACACACACACACACACAGACACACACACACACACACAGACACACACAGACACACACACACAGAGACAGACACACACACACACACAGAC